>NC_044497.1:5777500-5945000 GCF_902362185.1 Chanos chanos | reverse complement strand
TGACCCGACTCAGTCCAGGTTAATATGCTTTCGCTGCCATTTCACTGCTGAATTAAACTCCCCGAGAACATATTCACTGACGGCTCCTTTCCCTCACTTGACCTGAGGATGAAATGGTTGCATTACCCCAGTCTCTATAAAAAATTTAAAAAAAGGAAAAAAAAAAAGACACCAAGACTATTCTCTCGGTGTCTGAGCTCCACCCTAACACACACTCAGACACACACACACACAGTGCAGTGATTCTGCCAACAATGGTGAGGACACAAACACACCCCCCACAGGTGGGGCTGTCACACTTCTCCTCTCTGCCTCGACGCTGAATTTAATAAGCAAACAATTCAAATCTTTTCCAGTCTGCCAGCTTGTCTGCCTCCACACGGAGCAATTCCCTCCTTCCTCCCATGAAAGTGACAGAAGAAGAACAATGACTGACCCCCTCCCCAACAACACCACCATCACCACCCACCCCCCACCTTCCCAACTGCCTGCCTGCCCATCAAACGATGGGGGCCAGCTCAAAAAGTTTTTTTTTTTTTTAACTGCTTTGCATTCTTCCCCTTCCATTCCCAGAGAACAGAGAGAACTGGAAGCTGAGGACCACCCCCATTTTTTTTTGTTTTCTGACCGAAATGGACGTTAGAGGTGGAGAACAACAGAGCATAAGGGGCAGGATTTCGTCAAGAGGCGGCTGGGCAGCGCAGCTACTCCCAATCAGCCGAAAAACACGACGCGCTCGGCACCGATACCCTCTGCGGGGCCACTGTGTCATCGTAAATCTATCCAGCGGTGCCAGATAGCTGATGCACTGCCGTCACCTCCTTTTCGCTTGTGGCTGTTTCTCCCATTCATGTTAAAACTTCAGTGACATTGTTGCAATACTTCCCCATGCTTTAAGAACTGCCATTCATGACAATGCGTCATGGACTCTCTCTTTGTTCTCCTCAACGCATGACTAATAAGGCGATCCGACTTAAGCGCAAAAAAAAAAAAAAAGAAAAAGAAAAATGTCTGGCTTACTTATCAGTCAAGTGCTTCCCTCATGGCTACATGGCAGAGAAGCTTTCGAGCACTCTAAAGAGACCTAAAAAGATAATGATACAAGCTACTGTCCAGTGAGGCAGACTTATTCCTGTCTGAATATGTCATCTTTCATCAGCTCTGGGATAACATGCCAGCTGCATACATTCTGACGCCGAAAAAAGAAAAAAAAAAAGAAAAAGTCACCTTCAGGAAACAGGATGCTGGAGTCAACTGGTCCACTCCCCGTTCCCCAAAGACACCTAAAGGACCATATCTGAGATTTTTGAGAATGACGTCTGAGCAGACACGATAACCACAAACAGGCCTGTCAAAGCCTTGTGTTTACTGTACAATACGGAGTCGACCTCAACAGAGTTCTCTTTCCAGACGATTACGCCATGCCTCTGGCTTTGTAAAACAAACACTGGATTTCACAGGTGTCTGAGACCTTGGTCTAACTTCCATCACAAAGCATGCGCGGATATGACATTCATTTGTATAGCAGCACAACCCGTAAACAGCTTTTTGAATTTAGTCTTTATGTAAAAATTCGCCGCATCGGGGGGGGGGGGGGTTAAGAGTACTTAAAAATACAGTCTTGGGCTGTTATCACAGACGGTGGTTTATGCCCTCACGGAGAGAAAGCTGAATTCTTCTGTGTAACAAGCTGAAAGACTGAGGTCAGATCAGCGGGTCACCGTTATAACAGGCCATGGTTGATGCATTCCCTGTCTGGGAATACACGGGAGTGAGTAGCTTCTCACCTTCTTCATTTCATTCTCCACAACAAAGGCTTCACTTCTGCTTTGCCAGAGCAGAATATGGGATGTCATATTTATGTATGTATGTATGTATTCATATAGTTATTTATTACGTTACATTACATTTATTCATCTAGCAGATGCTTTTATCCAAAGCGACTGCCAAAGAGAGGCAGAGTACAAACCCAGGATGTAGCCATTAAGGAGCCATGTGTGGCATATGTGCTAGTGTTAGTATTAGGCTGAATAGAAGTGCGAGAAGAGCTGAGGGAAGTAAGAGAATGAGGAACGGGCAGATACAGGTCCGACCCAGTTCTTTATTGGACGTTTCAGTGTGGTGTGTGTCTACGTCATAAAGACAGAAGAGGATCGATTTCACAGGCTGCGAGGGAAGTCAGTTGTTCAAGGTAGGACTCTGTGTGTGTGCGTGCGTGCGTGCGTGTGTGTTTGTGTTTGTGTGTGTGTACGCGCCCATGTGATGCACGTCCATATGGTCCAGTTACGTCCCATAATGCCCTTGGTGGGCAGCTGTGGGCGACAGGATGACCTCACCCTGAAACACAGGCTTCTGTGGCAGCTGGCACCTCCCACGCCATGCCCACTATAGACACACACACACACACATACACACACAGCCCTCTGTGCCGCTTGGCACACGGACTACTCCAACAAAAGACAGAAGCTGCCATTTCATTACTCCAAGGCTGCGTTAGATCAAAGGAACCTTGGGATCCTAAGGGAATGCCTCAGCACAGGAAATTTCGCTGAGTCATTTGAAAGGAAAGACTGTATGTGTGCGCGTGTGCGTGTGTGTGTGTGTGTGTATGTGAATGAATTTCCCTTGAAGTTCTACTTGAAAGAATAATAAAAAAAAGAAAAAAAAAAGAAAGTAGTTCTGCAGTAGTGCTGAATGAGAAGTACACCCTCTGCAAAATGAGCACATGGTTTTTACTAATCAAATAACATGGCAGAGCAAAACAAATATTCATGAAACGAGTGGTTACAGGCCATTAGGGGTATGTTCATAGCATGTTACAAATCAAAATTTGTGTCGGTTGCTCTAAGGTGAATTTCAAAGCCGAAGGCTGCCGCAATGCCCTTGCAAATAACGTTTCCTTGGAGACAGCAGGCGCACATGCAAGTGGTGTCATCAACGAAGACCACAACCAAATGACTTGGAAACTTAATTCATAACACAGCCTGTTACAGACAACGTTATTTAATTTGTAGCCTGGGTTTCACTATTTGACGACGGAAAAAAAGAAAAAAAAAATTTAAGGCAACAACATCACGTAAACATTCCAGAGAGTAAAGATCTTCATTCATCACGTGAGTTGAGAAATCTCTCAAATCTCTGGGAGAAGGACGGTATATAGGGATTAAGTGAAGATCCGGCTAATCCAGGGAGCAATCTGGATTTGATTTAACGCTTCCTCAGTGTGTGAGTGGGTGCCCAGCAGGCCATAAAGGCACAGAAAGCCAGCGAGGAAACTTGACCTCCCCATGTTCCATGTGACCACTCTTTCCAAGAATCGCTCTCAGCGCAGTACTTTACCCAGTCTATCCCAGAGGGTTCGTTCAAGTACGGATAGAGAGAGAGAGAGAGAGAGAGAGAGAGAGAGAGAGAGAGAGAAAGCTTTCATTGACGCTTATGCAAACATGGACTGAAAGTTTATTTCTTTTTTTTTTTCTGCACCACGTTACCAAGAATACCGCAGATGCTAACATTAGCAAGTGTAAGCGACTCTTGTTTGCGAGACGCCCGGAGGACAGAGGAAAGGGGGCTCTGGAGAGCCTCCGGTGCCCTTTCTACGAGAGCCTGTAAATCAGGAATGCGGGCTAACGACAGTTCTTTTCCCAGCGCCCGTCATGAAATACACGATCAACTCCCTCTGGTCACAAGGGATCAAAGACGCAGCTGACATTAAGGATTCCACCGCCGACACTACAAGGTTACATTTAAAAGCAGGAGGTGACCTTTCGAGTCCTTGCACAAGATGACAGATGAACTTAATAAAGCAGGAAACAGGACTACACTGCAGGGATTTCAAATTCACAAAGGCAAATACGCAAATGTATGATATTAAAACACGGTTAAAACGCAAGATGATAAATTGTGAAACAACTTCTTCAATTTAAGACAAAAACAAACAAAACAAAATTTAAATACAAGGAGAGAAATATCCACACAAGACGCTGTTTCTTTAAAAAAAAAAAATCTAAAAAAAAGTTCAAAATTTACTAAGAGGTTTAAATTGAGCTGACAAAACATTCCCTGCACACATTAGGCAATATGCACTAAGTAAGGATAATGGCAGAAATAAACTCTTAGGATAAACAACTTATAAATGGAGATCATAATAGTTTCCTGGCAAACGCTCTATCTTCGGACCAGAGAACAGCTCCAGTTTTGGTCTGAGCCAGAACTAAACTGAGAAAAAAAAAAAGAGAGAGAGAGAGAGAGAGAGAAAGTTGGGTGCTGTGTCAGTTAAACGAGAGCGCAGACTTTCAAATCTGTCAATCTGCTACTTCACTGAGTCATTTCCACAGCACGACAGGACTTGGTAAAGCCATCTGGTTCCAGTCAAGTTAAGACATTAAAATCTTTGCAAATCCCTTCTCTCTAATCATGTTAACACATTACAAATTTTTAAGACTGAACAAAATGTGCTGGTCTAATGGTGTGCATGCAGTTACATTCAAACTACAATAGATCCCTTTTTAACACTCTTGTGCTATGAGTCTAATAGCCATTTAACCACGATCCTCTGATCCCCTGGTCCTGAAGTAAATGCCTGAGCGTAAGTTACTCGAAGGTAGAGGATGTCACCTTTTTTTTAAATATGTGTACCTGGGTTTGCCAGGGGAAGGGATTAATGGATTAACGACATTTTTCAGCAAAATTCCCACACCACCAAGGTCACGAATGCATCCAATCCAGTATGTACTGCGCCTCTTCTTCGTTTCCCGCAAGTTCCCGTAATCTACAACCTGCGATGATTCATATGGAAGCATTCATCTCTCTAACAGTCTCTGTCCTGCATATAAAGCATTTGCACGGAACAGATGTGCTGCTGGTCCGTTGCCATTTCAACACAAGCAGAAATTCCTATAGCGGAATGCGCCATAGAAATTCCTGCATCGCTCCACAATACATCCATGCTTAGAAGCAACTGATATAGAAACCAAGAAGCTTTACATATATGCAATCTACACCCAGTGTTAACCATCAGTGCAGCTGAGTACGTTAGATATTTTTTCTTTATGTCAAAACGTCATGATTTGAATGAAATTGCTCCAGAGAAAAAGACCAAAATACAACTTCTTGGTCTATCTGACTGTGAATGTGTTAATTTGAGAGTATCTGTACCAGGAGCTCATCCATGCTGGTTTGGCATTTCTCCAGGTTGATGCGTTTGATGGCAACCTTCTCCTTCCTAGGCACACAGTAGGCGGCCTGGACAACCGCCGTGGCTCCGCTCCCTGTGAAAGACAACAAGGTAGACGTTAAACTCACTCACTCAGTTTTTTTTTTGTTTTTTGTTTTTGTTACAGAGTGCAACTCCGCGCTTACAAGTCTGTGTAACAGCCAAAAAAGGCTTGTCTGCAATCAAGAGTGTCAGGCCTCTGGAAAAGCCCGGTCCATCTGTTCTACCCACCCACTCGCTGGCACCGCTCGATCCCTGCCCGTCAAACGCAAACACTAGGATAGTAGGGGAAGGTTTGTGCTTGGCATCTAAGTGGGTGGGTATCGGCCACATCCCCAAGGGCTTATCAGTCTAGCACCCCAGCTGTGCGTTTCTTTTAGACTCCATTTAATACTGCCAGTTCATCATTTATTCATCGAGGAAGCAGCGAAACAGAGCCTGAAGAGACAACGCTAACGATGAACTCTACAACCTCCAGAGCTTACGGTCTAGTCTCCTGAGGGCTGACCTCACACCGAGGGACCAGACTCTGACTAACCGTTCCCTAACGAGGGGATGAGGTCCCAGCGGATCTGAGGTGCTTAAGATCTCAGACTGATTACTTGAAATTGTAATTGCCCGCTGGGTCGGCAACCTATCGCACACCTGTCTGGCCAAGAAGAAGGTCTCCTCCCTCTGTGGTCCTTCTCAAGATTTCTCCCATTTTCCCATTTCCCATTTTGGGTTTTTGGGGAGTGTTTTCTTGCCCACCATGAGTTGTAAGTCAGGGGGTGCCGTCCTGTTTTGAATTTGATTGTTGCGGCATGTAAAGCCCTTTGAGACTGTGACACTGGGCTCTAAATAAAACTTGAAACTTGATTGGGGCGGGGTTGAAGGGGGGAGAGCCAGAGAAAAGTAAAATATCCAAGGGTGCAACGAAAACGGTTTGCCTCCTCTTCGACAGTACATGAGAAACTATGGCACAATGGACACGCCCCCCCCCCCACCCCCATCCAGTCACACACACACACACACACACACACACAACCCTTTTCTTCTTTCCATAAACTTTCATCGAGTGTCTGCGCAGCTCTGCATTAACAAAGTCCTCATTGTTCGGTATTTTGACTGAGTCAGTGGGGTACCGAGTATTTAAAAAAAAAAAAAAACGGGGGGGGGGGGGGGGGGGGGGGGCGGCAGAATAAGAGGAAGAAATGGGACAGTGGTTCTCTATCTTAATTAAAAAATACAGAACTCCGCAGAAACGTCGGGATCCGGGCCAGCAACACTTAGCATGGATTTTCCCGTCACATGGGACCATGAGATCTTGTTTGTGAAACTTAAAAAAAAAAAAATAAAGGAAGGGAAGTCAACATGTTTTGGAGATTTTGTGATATTTTGGCAAATACAAACATGTGCATTTTTTTTTTACCCCAACAGCATCTGTTTACTCTTCCAAAGCAAAAGCCGCCTTTCTAAGCCATCTTCCGTGAAAACAAATACCTCCAAAGACACCTAATTACCTAATTTTATATATATAGATGCTTCTGTATGTGTGTGTGTGTGTCTATGTCTGTGCATAAAAAAGAATAATATATACATAAATAGATAAAACATAGCCATAATATCTACATAGATGGATTGATAGATATGACATAGATGACTCATGACCAAGGTGAAGTTATGTGAGGTACAATGGCCCATGTTATTCACTGGATGATTTCATATAGTTGAATGAAGCCAGTGATCTCAGTGGTCATGTTTAGGTCAACACACAAACATCCACAACAGCTCTGAATGCAGGTAACCTGAGGCTAGGCATAACTTGGCAAGGTTACGTTCCCAACACTGAAACTTGCCTGGGGCAGGCTGACGGACTGAGAAGTCCATAACCATCCATTAATCAGACGCAAGAGACTATATTTAGTTATGCTACATAACACAGGATGTGGAGAAACACTGATGGAGTACTACAGGCCTGAGAGGGAACAAAGATCAAATTGCCCGAGCCGGTATCAGCTCCGAGGGCAAGGGTAAACTCCCGCAAACAAACAAACAACTGGTCGTCAAGGATGACTCTGCGCCCTTGATGAGGAGGTCCGTGATTACGGTCCTCTCCTCACAGACTCAAGCCGAAGACTCTCGGAAAACACACACAGGGGCTATTCACCGCGCCCGGTCACAGACAGGCCATCTGAACGGGAGAGATATGAAATTCCTCTACAGTGTCGGCGAATGAAAACGGGGATCCACCGAGCCAGAGGCACAAAGAGAAGGCGAGAACCACGACCTGATTCCCAGCTTCGCCATGTTCACTGTCAAGCTGATGTTGTTGGATAATTAAAAAAAAATAATAATAAAAAAAAAACCAAGTGGCATCACCAACAAATGTGACACTAAAGAGGAGCACAATGCCTCAGTTATTTCAGATGCTGGAGATGAGTTTTATTTCATTTCATTTGGTTTCTCTCTATGTACTTAGGAAGGAGAGAGATTGTAATTGTATTTTTTGGGGGGGGGTGGGGGGGGGGTTGTCAATCTCTCTCTCTCTCCAGGTGGGAGCATCCTGTTAAGAGTTTTTTTTTCACTGTTGAAGAATGCGTCATCGTTCTCCTCTGACTCATGGAAGGAATCGTCACAAAAGGAAGCAGTGTGCCGGTGAAAACGTCTTTGCATGTATAATCGGCCTCACGGTCTGATAACAGCCTGGGTAAATACGATAGAGGTTTGGTGGCAAAGCACTGTTCTCTAATTTCTCTTCAACGGCAGTCAAGAAACATCCAGGGTGTGTTCTTCTTTAGAGGAATAATTAGCATTCTCGTGTCACGCTTCATTCTTCTCTCTCTCTCTCTTCCCCCTACTTTCCGTCTCTCTTTTTCTCTCCAGGGTCAAACTGGGAGGGGTCACATGCACACCTACGTACACCAGTCATAAAGTAATCTTAGCCAGTGTGTGAAATGATCTCAGGAGATGGCACCGATTCCCATAGTTTGGCAGAGTTTATATACAAATGCCTGTTTTCGATTATGGGCTCCTAATTGAAATGATTCAATATTAGGTTACTAGGTTACCATATTAGACAAAATGTAGTAAAGAAGATCCAGATGACATTACCTGGTTACAACCCAACTGGCTGGCTTCCCAAATGTGCAGCTCAGATGTATGCATGAGCATGAAAAAAATGTTTAAAGTTAAGACTTATCAGAAAAACAGAAAAACCTGTTCAAAATCGTGATTCACTGTAATGTTTTAAATAAGCAGTTTTCACACCAGACCCAATTTCACCAATAATGATGACAGCCTTAAAACTCCTACTAAGTTAATGGTCTTTTTCTTGGAAACTGTTATTCTCTGTTTCAGCCAATATTTCTGTAAAACTATTGTTCTCCTGTAATGCAATAGCTTTGACAAATTTTTTTTAACACAACACAGTTGGTCCCTGAACAGAAAAACTTGGGTAACATCTCCTCTGCTGCCAATGCCTCCATTCTAGAACTCTACTTCTAAATCTGCATGACAACGGTGGAACATCGCTGCACACCTGACATGGTCTAGCATGTAACCACAACTAATGTTACCAAACAAGTATGATGCAAAACATCAAAGAGTGGCTTCTGCAAAGTATGGGCGTGTCCTCCTATTCAAAGGGAAGCTCCAGTCAACACTCGTGAACTTTATCCCACATTTTGATGCGAGCCATTGAAATGTGAAGGTTGTGAACACCGTTTGACGTGTTTATGTAACACCAAATGACAGTGCCTCCGTGTGTGTACAATGCATAGGTGTTGAATACCGCCCGTTAAACAGAACACGCAGATCTCAGAGGAGCTGAAGAAATGTGGGGTAAACTGTATCGATTTACCATCTGAGATCAATCCTAACATTGCAACGCCAGAGCTGGATCGAATGGTCCTTGCCTTTAAATAACATTACGTCATTCTATTTACAGGAAAAAGGAGTGTGCCAGCCTCACACTGAAAATGACTGAGTTTTAATTTAATTCTACGAAACATCGTAAACACACGAGAGACACGTTCTTCAATTCCTCAGAGCATTTTAAATGCACTGACATCAGCTTTTATATCGATTTTTTTTTGTAGGATTTTATTATTTATTTTATGTTTTATTTTACTTTGAATTCTGCTGAACAGTCTTATCAAACACAACAAAAGACAACAGCGTTACAGCGTTACTCTCATTGGAGAACAAACAGCGACATCTAAACTCTTGACCCTAGTTGACACACTTCAACAGTCAGTCCCTTCCTTACAAGTAAACAAGAGATGAAAAAAAAAAGTGTGGAATTTATCTTCCTTGTGGAGGATGACTTACAAACACCTCTTCTCTATCAAATTCAATCATCTGCGCACACAACTGAAGTGGAGTTTTCTGACTGCAATGCAGATGTTTTAACTGTAGCTTCAGCTTCTACTCGACAATTGCGCTAAATCTGAGGCTGGTTTTTAAATACACTGCAGAGACTGCTTTTAAAGGCATGCATTTAATCTGGGACTGCTGAACTACTCATAAACACCTCATATTTCAGAGTTCCTCTCTTTATATTCCTCAGAAGCCTGCCTCCAAAAAAAAAAAAAGAAAAAAGAAAGAAAAAAAGACAAAAACCTTTTAATTAATCGCAGACAGAACAAAGAAAACGGTTTGGCTCCACTGTGTCTCCAGAACCTACGTTCAACAATCAAAAAAAAAAAAAATCTAATTTAACCCCCAAAATGCAGGTTAATCTAATCAGGATGTTTCAGACCAGTGTGATGAAATTGGATGGAGCTTATTTGGAGTGGTGTCAGTGTGCTCCTTTATGCGTGGACCTAGAGTTTTACGCTTCCTGCCCTCGCTGGTCGTGCCTCTCCTCTGACGTCAGCACACCCTTATTACATTTCCTCTGCAGGCTTCACTCACATTCCACACATTATTCTTGGGAGCAATGAGACATTTCACACTTGAAGCACAATCACACCCCCGTTGCCACCTATCTGACCCATTTACCACACCCTTCCTCCAATAGAGCGGGCCCGAGCACTTTTCAGATCAGGTCTTGACGAATGACAGGTACCGCTGAACATCAGACAGGCGTGATGATTGGTGGTCATTGAACAGACTATATTTAAGCTACAATACAAATGTACAAGAAGACTGGGAAAACAAGAGCCCAACTCCTACTCATAGTAATACTGAGAGTTTTATCACTGCAGAACTGAACACATGGCAATGGCCTTCATTAGAAATCAGAGACAACGGGCCTGGGCTAAGTAAAATAGCAAGGATTTTGTGTCAAACACAGAACTCTAACACTGGAAAGAATTACAGAAAAACTGGTAGATGATTCTATACGTATATATATGTTAAAAATAAATAAATAAATAAATAAATAAATCACCAGATCTTGACAAAGGAGTAGCAAAAACCAAACGATTTTGGAATGATTCATCTTGTCCTTTCTGACTGTGGATTTCATAAGACTGGAGGAGCAGGGGCAAAGCTAGTGAAACCTGATCCCGACCGAAGTGGAATCTCCTGTCCGTTCAGTCCTGTGGCTCAACGGAAGGCAGGGTCTGGTATGTACCTGGATAAAGTTTTCATCTTTAGTTTGGACAAATCATCTCGGGGTTTTTTTTGTGTGTGTTTGTTTTCTCTTTTTTCACAACGGAACAGCTCTGTCAGAGGGGGAAAACCACGTATCCTATAAAACATGAGATTTCCTTCGGAAACATAATGTAGAAAATGAAATAGTTCCAGTTTGGGCCACTGCAATGATCTGGAGCCAGAAAGATGGGTAGTTTTATTATTTTTCCGTGGATCTGATTCCATGCAAAAGGACCCAATGCTCTCCGAGGTGGAAAGAGTGGGCAGGACCCGTGAAATAACAAGACTCCAAACCCCCCTGGGAAGTAACCAAAACAATGGTTGAACCGAGCATGCTCAGAAGAAAGAACTATCCCCAGCACACCAACTCTCCAGCTGAGAGCTGGAGAGAACTGCAGAGAGCCTACGAATTCCTCCAAAATGAATATGGCCTAACGCAAGACCAAAACCAAGCCAATTTCTCACCAAATCAAAAAATCAGGGGATATGGATACAATTAGGGATGAAAGAGAAAGACAACCCTAATCTTGCCTTGTCGAACGTAAACTGTTGATCAAATCTGAAGCCTTGATCTACAGGACAGTGAATTTACTGTGCTGAAAATGGACAGAACGTGACTGTAGCTCTTACTTTGAAAAGCTTCTTAACCTGTTTAAAACCCACATAGCTATTCAAACACACATATTTTATAAGTTTAGTGTAAACTAGCGTGATATTGCACACAGCTTGTTTGGTAGGGTTGAACTGCACGCTATAATGTGTCAAACGAACTTTCCCGAGAGAGAAAAAACATACAAGAGCTGGATTCACGACATTCAAACTGCAGTTAGCAATGGAGTGCAAAACCACCTCTGACCTGTTGACATAAATAGTTTTTTAAAACATTTTTAAGCACAGACATATCAATGTCTTTTAATGGTGCTTTGCTGCTATGCAGGGGAGGTGACCTCTTCAGGATATTATCATTAGTCTGGAGGAAATGCTAGGCCAGGAACCTGAGAGATGCCTGCTTCAGAACAATCACCTGACTGTCATTCAATACCCGCAGCGGAGAGAGGTTCGGAAGAGCATGTCAACAGGTCCAATCATAGCAAAACTTCTCATTTCCCACAAACACAACTAGGCCTGGACAGGCTCCCTGATTAAAAAACAAACTGATTCAAACTGATTACAGTACAAGTATTAACCCTAAAGCAAGGTTCTTGGAAGACACTAAAACTGTGCTGCTATAATGTAAGAACACAGATGCGTAGAGAGAGAGCGAGAGAGCGAGAGAGAGAGAGCGAGAGAGCGGGAGAGCGAGAGAGTGAGAGAGAGAGAGAGAGAGAGGAGGAAGAAAAAGAAGAAAAAAACTTGCTGTGGTCAGCAATTACAAACTCCAGCAGGGCTTAAAATCACTGCCCAGCATGAAACCTGGCACATTTGCATAAGGACGGTGTCTCTAAGCAGATGCCACAGGAAGAAAAATTACTAGTTCTTTTTTTTTTTTTTTATTATTATTATTATTATTCCCTACCGAGGACAATTCAAATACAGAGAACAGAAAATGGTTCATATTCAACAGTTCTGGCATTTGAACTGCAATATGCCACACTGTACAGAGTGCAGTGCCTTTGGATAGTACGTCTGCATCAGGTTGAAATTAGATCTGAAGGTGAAAACAGATAATAAACAGAACTGTGTCTAAGAGTCTGAATATCTAGATGTCTGGTTTAGTGTGTGTGTGTGTGTGTGTGTGTGTGTGTGTGTGTGTGTGTGTACTTGCAGCAATTAGCATATTATTACATAATAATTGCACTAGCCGAACATGACAACAAACTAATGACGTTACCTAACTGAAATGGATTCAGGAACCATTTCTGCGGCACAACATCTGTTAACAAATTAGAATCTAGCACTGGCTGACAAAACATTAACCAAGTTTAAAACACTTTGCTGCGCAGTTCCTCACCTGCGAAGAGGTAATTACATAACACCAAAAGCCTAAAGTGTTGGGTCTGTGAACACGCACTGACACACACACACTGAATGGTGTGTCGTTAGGCCTCTCTGAACCCCTCTGAAAAGCCTGAGCTCCTAAGCAACCTGACAACAGTCCTTTGTCTGTTATATCATTTTATGAGGGTTGGCTGTAAGCCACAAACTAGTAGTGAGGTCACACGTGAAGTTATAAGAGTAGAATGCAGATGAAAACATAAGCGCTGTAACTCAAACAGAGGGAAACGCAGGTTAAATCATGCGGATTAATACCGCAGGGGGGGGCAACGTTTCTGTGCTAAGCGAATTACCTTCAGAGAGAACGGGATAAAGACCAGCCTTGACACATCCAACCTCAAACACAGCCTCCAAATGGTCAACCTCCAGAGTCTCTTCGTGCACGCGCTCCGAAGGTTCGTGTGTTGACACAGAACCGACCAGGCCCACTGCACAAAAGTCAACTGATGCAGAATGTTTGCTAGAAAGCAGCGCGTTCAGTCTGGCAGAGGCTCCGTGCCTCTGAGGACTGCATTTCCAGGAATCTGGGAAGTAATGCGCGGCATAAACCACACAGACGAACGTCTTAAAATACTAAACCGAGAAACCCCATTTGGGTTAAACTGGACGTTCTTTAACAAAACATTACTCAGAAATGTCATCGACATGGGAGTTAAAGTGAAACCGGAGAAACGATATTGCAAAAACATACGATTGCTTGGACAGAGCCCCCGTTTTTCTCTCACATTTTATACTTCAGTCATCTACTGTTACAGAAGTGCAACACAGAAAAAAGGGGGAAAGGTCTCTTCTTGACAGATGAGGTCGACACGGCGGTGAGTTCAGGTTCTGTTTAAACAGATTTTCTTGGAGTGAGTAGTGAACAGTAAGGCCTTATGTTGGCAGGGAATTTATGGGCCACAGCAGGGTGGCACAGCAGAGAGTCTGCAGTTAGACAGGTTTTACCAGTATGCGCACACACACACACACACGTACACATATACACATACATACATACGCACACACACACACACATACACACACACACACAGACACATACACACACTTACACACAGACAGACAGACAGACACACACACACACACACACACACACACATACACACAGACAGACAGACAAACAGACACACACACATATACACACACAAACATACACACACACACACACACACACACACACACGCATACACACATACACACACGCACACACATATACACAAACACACAGACACACACCCAGACAGACAAACACACACACACAACACACCTCTTTCAAACAAGACACTAAATCATGCTCAAGCAGGCATAATGAGAATCTCCTTTCACTGAACATACATGTTAAGAGCAGTAAAACATAAGCTTGGCCGTTGATGAATATAATAGACTAATGAACTATTCTGACAACCAACGAATACCCTAAGGCCTTTTAGTGAGGCGTGGCCTCGGAGGGTGTCAAATAATTTCGCTGGTGCTCTTTGTGCAGAGCGGTTGTAATCCCATGCTAAAACCTCCAACGTAAATAGCATTAAATCTAGCAGCGCCCAAAACAATACGCAGCTCAAAAAAAGCGCTGGGCCATGAAATATTAACTGAGATTGGCTGACAGAACCTGCTGCATGACACTGTTTTGCAAACATGAAAACCTGAAAAGTTCTTTTTTTTTTCTTTTCAGAACAGACAATTTTGTTGTGGTGTCACAACTGATAATTTTAATTAAAATGATGAGAGTTGAATGACATTCATGCAGGTGTCCAACTTCTACAATTAATAGTCCCCCATATCAGTGTATTAAATCAAACAGCATCACTGAAACGGATTTCCACTACACATTAATGAGGTAATGACTGGAAGAGGTCTGTGCATTTTTTTTCTGTGACCTTCGTGCTTAATATTGCCACATACAATGGCACATTCTTAAATTAAGCTATGTCATGTTCCGACTTTCGTATGGGGAAGTTAAAAAAAAAAAGGTCATGGGGGCCAGTTTAAATTTCCTAATGATGAAAGGCACTGGCGCCACACACGTGGCTGTCGGCACACCCACGTGCGCGTGCACGCGCACAAGCATACATATACACGTAACGTAGTCTATATCAAATCAGTTATACTTGTTTTATGATGCTAAGCCGCGAGAAAGAGTAAGTATTGTCCTTCGACCCGTAACAAACCTATTAAAAACATCACAACGGTCACAAAAGCGACGTTCAGTGTTCTGTAACATTTCAAGGTAACAATTCAGTTTCCTGAACCCTTAACTCGGGGGTAACGTCACCTGCATATCTTATCGCTATTTCGTCAAGACACGCCCACAGCCAGTTTGTTGTCAACATTGTGTATAGTTGAGTCTCCCCTAAAGACGTGTATTTCAGTAGTTCCCATAAATGTGATGTATGTGTGTTGGTGCCCCCCCCCCCCCCACCCCCCAAAAAAGAGTAAAATTTCGGATGAAAAGTCGTTGTGTTTGGGTAAAAGAGCCAGTTTCACTTAAAGCCACGAGCCCATGTGCGCTTACGCTCTGACATCTGATTTCAGTGGCTCCAAATTAAGCATGTGCGCTAGGACGGTGCAAGCACTGTGCTCAGTAGAGGACGGTTTCGGAGTCGCTCATCAACGCTAGTACACCAGACTTTTGTCGCACAAGAACAGAAAATGGAGAAAGCACTAGAAGAAATAAGGAAATATACGAGAAACGAACTACAATTTGCATATCTGCCGTAATGACAGGAGGCGATCTACACAACTTAAATTATGCGCCAAGTTTTCAGATACAGCTAAAATATTTGAGACCTTTTCTCTTCAATTTCAACATAAAATGACAACACTGAATATAAAACGCGCAAATATTGAGCTGACACATGCCATGCAGGGCATGTAGCCGACTGCGTCGGATAACGGCGTCACAGTCACACTCAACCACAAGATGCATGATCCTCAGTCTTTTGATTCTGAAATAGGTCTGTTTGTTCTTGGCTGTGAGACGTTATCTTCCAAGTAATTTCTAAAGTCAAAATAACCTCCCTGTTTTGAACCCATTCATTTGGTTAGTTTCAGCTTTCGATGCCGATATTAGTTTGAAGAGTAAGCGGTTAAACGCAGCCTCTAGTCTCTGGTATTCATAAGAGTACCACCCACTTTGAATGTTCGCTTGCAAAGACACAGTGGACCTGTAACTTGTGAATACATAAGACAATATGAACAATTCGCGTGGAAGCCTGACAACTGGTTAATTTACTTGAATTCAAAATATAAACGTAACAGATCTACTAAAAGCCGTACGAGCTGCGACTGTAATTTACCCCCAGGACAGAGCAACGTTAATTCAGCAGAAGAGTCCACCGCAGTGGAACAGTGCCGTTTAATTGTGTGAGCTTAAACAAAATATTTCTGCTGGAGCGAAACTGAAAAAAGAGAAAGAAAGAAGAAAAAAAAAAACCTTCAGCGCAACATTAGCTCATATCGGAGAGTAGCGTGTGTCAACAGCAACACAGCGGTGGCATGATAACAATTTTGACGTCAAAGTCATTTCAGTTCAAGTGGGAAAGATCAGGAAAAAAAACTCAATTTTGGGATGACACGGGACAGTTACATTACACACAAGTTTTCACGCGTGGAAACAACATACAGTAAAAGTGGCTTTTAAATTATATACTTACCTATCACCTCCTGTAGCTCATAGTCATCCTTACGGATGGACCAGGGTTGAGCGCTCAGGTCCTCCGACATGGCTTAAGACTGAGATAAGACTATTCTTCCGTGCAGACGCTGCTGAAATTAAGGTCCGTGGCTCTAAGTTCAGTTTCTGAAAATAAAACGTTTATGTATTCCTAGGCCGTCCTACTACAGCACTTCCCTCAACAGTGCTACTGTAAAGCCTCTACCATCATTCCCAAAGTTTGCCACTGGCGTCATAACCCCGCCTACCACATTCCGATCGCGAGCTGAAATAGAAGCGGAGAGCGGCCATCTTTAGTGTGTAACGTTTATCCGTTGATTCTTTAAAAATGGTTTAATGACAACCAGGCTGCAAATAATGAGTTGTAGATATAGGGGGAACGTAAGAACTTACCTGAATAACATGTCCCGTGCCTTTGAAAGTCTTCAGAGAAACAATGATATGTATATTCCAATGACATGACCTAAACAGTTTGAAAATCTACTCACAACCAGGATTAGCAACGCCGCACCTCTGCTACTAAGAGAAAAACCCACATGCTTGGTACACCAAAAATGGCGAAATACAACTCCCTCGTAGACTATACAATGTGACTCCAGTCCGTATTTGACTGTTCTACAATTTGTCAAAAATAAATTCTTAGAATCCATATTTCGGTATTAACCTGTCAACTTTCAAAAACAAACTTTATCATATGGGTCTTACTATCCAAGTCCTGAATGTTCATTCCAGTGAATTGTAGATTATGTGCCAGTGAATACTGGTCATGTATATGGGAAAACTGGTACCACATACAGATAGATACACACGCGCGCACACAGCACTGCTGATATAAAATCAATTTCAATAATCACTGAGATTGAAATTACAATTATTTTACTACATAGAGCCTAACTAGTTATAATGAGGGACACTGACTTCGAGTTTTGTAAACTCGTGTGCATTTAGGCAGAGGCTGTCAAGGTCCGCTCTTGCACGACGCTAATTGTTTCTGCATATTAGTGGCAGGCAGTGTTTGAACTTCTGTCTACATTTCCACTGTTGATTAGTTTTTCTGCATTTATAGGCACTTATATTTATGTCCTACAACTTGTGTGAATGGGTGCGGCAGTAAGGATGTAAATTATGACAGATAGTACCAGGTATGGAGAGCTTCTTGCCTGGGGCGTGAACTATGACACACTCCTAGATTGAAGTCGCGCTCAAAGCTTCATAAGTCGTGCAAAGGATCCAAGGCCTTTTTTTTTAGACAAAGAAGGTTCTTTGGTTTACTGCTCTACTTGATGACATGGCAGCGAAACTGTCACTGATGCACCTTATAAAACAATAATAAAAATAATATGAAGTACTATCATTTTGGTTGCAGTATTAGCTGAGAAGACAATGATTTACTTAATTTAACAATGTTTCGTAAAAATACTTGGTTTACCGAGACAGAAACGCCCTTTCTTGGAAGGTAACGAAGTATTAAAATCTTCTGTATTTTACAGCTGTCTTCTCCCAGTTCTTTTTTTTTTTTATTCCAAATGCATCGTCTCATAACTGAGAGGTATCACCAAGATGTCAGTGAGCTACCCGTGGCCCTGTGAGGTAAGAGGCAAAGATTAATGCTTTGCTTCCACCTACCGGTGATAGTACAGGATCGCATTCACATATACTGCAATCATGTGTGTGTAATGACACAAAGTTGCCGCTGCCCGATTTTGGGCGCTTCCCGATTTGCGGCGGAAGTAAGAAAGTTCGGAAGTCCGGTTTATTATTAGGCCTAAGAATCATTATTTTTGCGAAGCCATTATATGTCCAGATATTCTAGTAAACTATACAGTAAACTGTAAATTGTACTTTAGTGATATTAAAGTAATAGTAACAGTAAATTAGTAAATGGTTAATATAAATATAGTTTCTATTTATGACAGGTGTCCACTCTTACATTTCAATGAATATACAGTGAAAGAGACTTAAGTTTCTTTCGTTTTTTTTTAAATTGAAATAAAACAGCACAATGTACATATGTAATACGCAATATAAAAATAACATATGAAATATACAAAGTGGATATGAACAAAAACTTCTGACCAATTTGATCACGGAGAATTCATTACCTTCCATATGTCCTTAGTTATTTTCTTATTTAATATTTTCTTAATTTCTTATCTATTATCTCATTTTCTAGCCATATGAGATTGTCGCTGCCCGATTTTGGGCGCTTCCAGTGTCGTAAAATTACAGTTTCGTAATGGAAATCGATGACGATTAATATCGTAAAATATTCTTGCTGCGCATGCGTGTTGCAGGCCGGACTTCCAGACTTTCGTACTTCAACCGCAAATCGGGTAGTGCCCAAAATCGGGCAGCGACAGTTTTTTCCCCCCAAAATCCTATTGATTAATCAGACATAATTCTGGTCAAACGCACATGACTATACCTATCCAAACATAGATGTTTTTTGTATCAATTGAAATAATGCCAGATTGAGGACAAGCTGAAACAAAAATATCCTAGTAACAGAAAAGTAACTGACCTTTTTGAAAATATGACAGATTTTTTTTTGTTTTGTTTTAATTTCCTCATGGACCTGTACTCTAAGCTTGGTGGATAACTGGGAAGTCCTGGAGACAGCATCATCACTGCCTTGACTTTACTTGAGTATCACTTTTTCTGGAGACATGACTTTTCACTCCACTACACTTCTGTGAAGGTTTTCCTTACTCGTTACTATGAAGTATAGCTTTGAATTCAGCGGATGAATTGTCTTTTCTAAAATGCGATGGGCCATATCGTGTTCGTCACAGGAGAAAAATCAATCACAGTAAACTACTCCAGTGCTGTCAGTAAAGTGCGTGCTGCATTTTCGTTACCAGTTGAACTTGGCGGTCTTACTGATGGGTACTAGCCTACTACGGCAGGTAAAGATGATAAAGATAAAGGTTCCTCACCAAAGAACCCATAGCCATATCTTAAGTCCATGTCTTAGATTTTTGAAATCAACTGGGTTTCAAGCTAACTGCTTCCCGTATGCATTCGCGCGCTGTTTGCCTAACTTTTATGTAGGTGGCTGTAACCGCTCACTTACAATCATATTCGCCGCAGTAAATATGAGATGCGACTTGAAAATCGCGATTAATATGTTTATGAATCTGGTGACAGAGGCGGACCACAACTGCTACTGTTAAGACAGCGTGTGAACACGTACGGAAACCAGTTAGATTGGAAACCATTTGGGACATCACAACGGGCCCGGTGTGAACCCACTGCTGACACATATGTAGTATTACTAGCTAGCGAAAATGCTGAGTTAACGTTACAGACAAAAGTTCTTTCAGGAATATATGTTTTAATCTTGTCAGATAAAAACAGTAACATTAGTAAGGTCATGCGAAGGCAGTGGATTCACATAGGACCCGGTCTTCACAAGACGCGGGGCGGGGGGGTACGGGGCGGTTTCAAGCGGTGACGATGGTCATCCAGCTGTTTCACATTTCAGGCAATGCTGTGTAGTCCTTTTAAGGCCAATCTTCGTTAACCTTGGGCCTATTTAACTGAAGCTATACACTGTCTTTTTTAGAGGAAGCATTCGATTCAACAGTGTTTCTATAGGCTCTGTCGCATATTCCACAAGCTTTTTATTCTACTGGTTCTACAAGCAAGTCAGTGCATTCAGTTTCAGAGTCGTTAGGCCCTGTAAGTGCATTGTGGCAACAATACAACAATGCGTTGACATTAAAAAGAAAATGTACTTTTGAATATTTAAGTAATTTTGAAAGCAAATATTCCAGTACTGTAACTCAAGTAAAAACTGAACCGAACAACTGTTCTTGTATTGGAGTAATATTTGACCAAGGGTAGCTATACTTTGACTCAAGTAATGGAGTTGTGTACTTTGTCCACCACTGCCGATAGCACTGTGAGAGCCGCCCCGTGTAGACAAAGCTTTCTCGCACATTAAAAAAAAAAAAAACATACACAATGTTTCTTGTCCTTTTATACAGGAAAACAATGATTTTTTGAGTCCACCATGTCATATCATTATACTTCTGATGCCAATGTCATTTCCCTCTTTGGATTCCATTCATTTTATATGACAACTCATGCTTAGTTTCTATCAAGTCCAATTAAATCAGAACTTAGCAGGTCTCAGTTATGTATTCTCCTTAACAAGTGAAAGAAACAAAGTTACGAGGACCCAAATCGCAAAAGTAAGAAAAGGTTTACAGGAGCCACTATGCAGTTTGCCTGCCTGAATATTAATGAGGGTTTGAATCTTGTTTTTAGTGGGGTTTTTTGTTTTTTTTAGGATCATTCAGTTCCTCTTCCTGCTTCTGCTCTTTTTAACCTTTACAGTGCTGAAGTAGACCGGGGAGTAGAAAGTGAAATAGAGAGTGATGTAACTTCAAACCTCACCGGTAGTCTGTCAGACCTTGACATATTTCTATTAGACTTAAAAAATGAAGCAGGAGTCAAGCTGTTGAGGAAACTTGCTCTGTTTTTGCTGTTAAGAAAACATGATTGCAAGTAAGCTAAGTAAAATCTTCTAATTAAGTTTCTATGTAAGTATTTGAACAAGTTCCATTCTTGTTGCTAAACCACAGGCATGCCTCTCTTTTCATGTTTGCAGTTAATAAAACATTTGCATGACTGTATGCACTGCTTTTTTGGTTCATTTAGAGGCGTGGACACCAAAAACGTTCATTGTACCTTTGACTCATATCATGTGCAAAGCAACGACTGTCTGTAAATATTTATAACTACAGGAGGAAGAGAAATTAAATGTATTACCTAAAACTCAAGACAGCAGACAAATCTCCACGGCTAAAAAAAAAGCAAAATCCTAACCGTTAATGTCAGACATGGAAACGTACAGATGTGTTATGAGTGGTGATTTCTAACACGCTTCTTTCATTTGTGTCGCAGATATTAGATCAGAGAATGAAAGCCCACAGATCATTTTTTTGTGTGAGATTTGAACCGAACGCCAATATCTGCTCTAAAATGTGCAGGTTGCCCGAAATGGAAACCGCAGATGTGACTTCTGTTTCAATATTATGTCTGGGCAAGAAGATAATGTGAAAAATCGGAAATTACTATTTTGTCCGTCGTGTTGGGCGATTATCAGGTAAAACCTGCAGCGTTAGAGCATTCGCCGACACAGAAAGAAAGAAAAAGCTTGCGCTTAAGGTGTGTGTGTGTGCAAGAATCAAACATGCACAAGATGTAAATCAGAAACATGAAAATCATTACAGATATACAAATTCAGAGCATTTATTTACAAAATACTGTTCTTCAAATCGGGCAATAAAAACTATCTAGATTAAATATTAAAATAAATGTTTTGATATTTCACAGTGTGGAAAAAAAGTATATCGCAAGGTTTTCTTAAACGTACCACAGAGTGACATTACAATTTAAGCAAGTACAAAGGCAAAAAAAAAAAATCCATTTTCATACAGATCTAATAAGCCTAGGCAGGTTCTGAATGCATTATTAATCTACGACTTAAAGTGGTTCTGAAAGACAGAGCACATGTCACCGGCCCACTGTGTAAATGCTCGATGTCAATTTGACATGAGGCAGAGAGAGAGAAAAAGGTGACATACAGGTCACTGCTTTGTGTGTGGATAACAAGTGGTAAAGGTTAAGCTCTGAAAGGTTGTGCAATCATTTGAAGTCCAGCACACCCCACCCAAAAAAAAAAAACAAACGGAAATGAAAGATACAGGGAATGAAAAAGTTTCTTAATGCACACTTTGAGTGGTGAGGAACAAGACAAGAAACACTGGGAGAAAACCTGCTTAATACATAATGAAAAGTGAAATGCTGTGCTTTACAATCAGTAAAGTCTTTGCACGAATTGAAATACACCAGAGACTGTACAAAAAGTAGACCAGTTGTGTATTCTGGGGAAGTCCTCCCATGTAAACAGTCAATTAGAGAAAGAAAAAAAAAAACCCACAAAAGCAGCCATGAGCCACCTCTGTACACTGCCATCAGGTGATCAGCTCTGTATCCATGGAGACCAGCTCAGGGGAGGGACAGGGCTTTAGCAAGTCGAATCCAGAACCAGGCTTGTGTGCAGGGTCTGGTGTAGTCACAGACAGTCAGGAAGCGGAGGATGCTGGGAAAAGGCCTCTTCATGGGTTTGTAGACAACAGGGATGAGCCGTTTGGAGCGCGCCCCTGCAGAACGTTTTAAAGATGTGGTTATGAAAAGGACGAGAACATTCACTTAAACACACGCAGCCCACAGCATCACCGTAGAAACCTTTCTGAAGAAATTTCTGCAGAGACAAGGTGCTAACAATATCATCACAATCTTCTGTAAGCTAATCTGTTTATCTTCTCTGCAAGTTGCAGAAGAATCTATAATATCTTAGGTTTAGTAAGTAACAAGTAAAATCGCTGCTGCATCATTGCATGTCTTATGTAGTAAAAGATTTTCAGTCTTACCTGGACACAGACTGAGGGCAAACTTAGTTTGGAAATCGCAAGCATCGCTCTCAAGGTAATCGTCAGAAATCACCACAACCATTCTCTTACATCTGTGAGTAGAGATGAAAGGGTATGAAAAGTTAATATCACGATTATGGTGAACAAAATTATCAAGGTTATCACTGTGACCATGGTATTCTTAAAATGATGCTGAAAATGTTCAAAAAGTACTGATATGCAATGTGATAGTTAATGGCTGCAGTGAGGTCTTGAGCGTTCTTTTTGATGTGGGTGCATAGGCAGCCTGTCTTTTAAATGCATGCTCAAATGTTTGTGTCACTGTAGATGAGGACAAGGGACCAGTAGCATTACTGGGTTTGCCTGCTGCATGAGTGTAAACAAGGGAATGGCAAATGTATTACTATTAGTAATAGTAGTAGTAGTAGTAGTAGTACTATCATTATTATTATTATTATTCTCTCTCTCTCTCTCTCTCACCAACGCATAGTCTTCTGTGTTGAATGTGAGCATATGCATTGACCCCATGCAATATTTACATAAGTACAAGAAGACAGTGATTGTAATTGCAATGAGCTCAACAATTGCCATAAATACAGAGGAGTACAGTGTTTCTCCTGTTGGAACACTTTTATAGGATGTAGTGTTGGGCAACATTAAGGAGGGAAAATTCTGAGATATTGAGGAAAAAGAGTCATAATATTACGCAAATAAAGGCATAATTAAACGAGAACAAAGTCGTAATTTTATGAGGAACAAAATATATCATTTTTAGGAAAGTACATTACCAGAAACCCACAAAATGGGCGAGAGAACAGTCAATGGCAAACTGCTGTTTCAAGATTCAAGATTTAAAAACTTAATCATTGTGCAAGCATGACGACGTGTGGTGTCACACCCAACAAAGTCCTGATACTTATGATAATGTGGTGCGGATGAGCCAAAAGATTAAGTATTTCGTATCATTTCACAAGATACTCCACGTTCCACGGAGGCGACAGGCTGCTCTTCTGATATTTACCCTCTAAAATAATATGTAATCCTAGCCTAAAATTACGAATTTATTATTGTTAAAAGGTTATAAGTTGTGCCCCCTTTCGCGACGATTTTCTCTCTGCATGTTCTGCAAATAGGGTGACCACCTTCAATCAAGTTTCCCTCAGCACGCTTATAAAAAACAAAATATGACCACACTTCAAATTTAGACCTGTTAGAAGGCTGAAAAATCTCCATAGGGCTGTCACTGCGTTCCACCATGATTTCACGGACTCAAAACAAACCCACGTTGCAGGCTGCGCCTGCGTCTGGGAGACTGTTGCTAATTTTGGTTGATGCTGAACAGTATTTATCGTGAGTTTTTCGAATCGCGGTAATCAACCACGGTTTTAGTGATAACTAGAAACTGAAACGGTAATACTAACCGTCAGAAATTTTACTGTGGTTTACCGTGAAACCGGTAACCGTATCAACCCTATCTGTGAGTAGACACAACAGACACATGGACATTTTTCATTCCCTTAGCACTCAAGTGCTCATTAACATGTATAATGACAACCAAGTGTGTTTCAAAAATGTAACAACAAATGACCTACAAAAACGCTGCATCTGCAATAGGCCTACTGCAACTGTATTTTTGATGAGGTTTTTGAGGAAACCTCAAGACTGTTAGGAGACCTGCCTTAGATAATGAGGAGATTAACTATAAATGTGATGTAAAGAGCCCTCCAAGTGATGTTAACCTATGACGAACGGAGATTATATTATATTAGATTAGATTCAGCTTTATTGTCGTTGTGCAGAGTACAGATACAAAGCCAATGAAATGCAGATATTTTGCATATAAATGATAAAATATTAGAAAAGATGTTGTTTAATACTGTTTAATGTCTATCACTCTCGCTCTCGAAGAATTAGAAGCACCCTTCATGACTAAGGGGAAATTTCCATGTTTACCACAGCCAAGGAAAACACTTTGACATCACTTCAAAAAAACAAAAAACCGGCAAATTTTGAACATGAACTCAGAAAGTTCCGACTGTACAAGTGAATTCCAGCGAAACAAAATCGTTAACGTCAGAAAAAAAGAACCATCATGTAACTTGCCTCCTTTCGATAAGTTCCCCTGTGATGGTCCACACACAAGTGCCCGGGAGGACGTCTCTGTCGAAAACGCAAAGCTTCAGGCTGTATTCAGTCTGCTCCAGCTGCCGTATCATCTCATCGACAAAGGGAAAATCACTCTGACAGTAACAGATGAATGCATCAAAGGTTTCTGGACTGGGGCCTAAGGGTCAAAACAAAAGATAAGCATAAGAATAACAACGGACATTTACGCTTCTTGGTCGATTAAAAAAAAAAAAAGGTACAGCACCTTTGATATAGATACGAGTTCTTCTCTTTTGATACAGAATTTTGTCACTCACTTTCTCTACCCTCTCACCCGAATTGAGGAGCAAACTACTAGTCTAGATGCTGCAAAGACAACATAATAGGCTATAAGACAAACCCTAACACGATGTAAATATATTCATGAATGTACATGAATTTTTGGGATCAGTTGTGAGGCCTCGTACTTAATCGTGCCAGTGTATTTGACATCACGTATAATCAAAGACACAAACACAGACAAAAAAAACTTTATTAGTGAAAAGGCTTTCTTACCACTGTCCCTGATAGTGATAGCCTGAGACTCAGAATTCCGGGAAACCCAGCTGTCAACTTCTGGAACCTGCACGGGCGGTTCCTCTCGCTCTTTTTGCTTTTCCAAATACATTCTGCAGTTATCATCTACATAAACACAAATGAAATCCAAAATCATCTTGAGCAAACGTCTGTTCTGCCACCATTATATAAGTGAGGAACAAATCTCCATATTCATATTATTTTAACATAAAGATTCCCCTCCAACCGTCATAAAAAAGGAAGCCTACCTATAGAGTTTTTCAATTCCGAAAGGATATCTTTTCTGTCTGCTTCTTCAAGTATTGACAAAAACTTTCCAACGTTGGCCTCGGCACATCGGGCTTGCCAATCGTCTAGAATACTTTTAGTAGGGTTTTCTCTTTTTTCGTAGTTCTTAATCTCCAAGTAGGAAAACCCCATCATTTCGGCAATCGTCATCCAATCTGAGGCCACAGTATTTGTTGGATTTAAGAACAAACTCAATCTTTTTCTGACATTAATGTTCAAAGCTGTCAGAGGTATACTCCAATGGTCGATGCTTGGCTCGCTTGGCGATGCCATATTGTTCCGCAAAGTTCTGAGGATATTCTTGACAGTAGGTCAGTATATTACTTCTCGTTTCTTCGAAATAGCAAGGTAGGATTGAATTTCAGAGGACAGTTTATTCAAAGTTTACTCCTACACACATCTGTAAATCCGTTCTTCAACTCCGAGGAGCATGCCTTATCCTACAGAGAAGGAAGTGAGTGATTCTGCTTTTAAGAATGAGGAAACGTGCATAAATATGTCAGTCGGAAGAGTGACGACACACGAGAACAGCCAATCGAGTTGGTAATGAGTTAGGAGTGGAATTAGAGCGCTGACACAGCATTGGGAAATCGGACAGAACTTTTCAAAATATACACGTTTTTTTGTAAAATCTAAAGACAAGATTATTCGCTAACTGTGTCATTTATTAATAGAGTCAAATCCGGGCAAAGTCGAGTCAAAACAATGTGTAATTTACAGCACGTTCAGAAAGTTTCCAATATGCCAAATGCTGAGATTAACTGGGAAAACACTGCCACGGTTTTCAGTGGTCATAATCGTAATTTCAGTTTGCCTCAGGACTAGAATGCGTTCAGTAAAACGCTAAATTTTAGTTTCATGAGTAACAAGTACGTCCATGAATAAGTCTGGCTCCTTATTAATATTAATAACCAACACTTTTAAGAGCAAGCGATGTTGCTGTGTAACACTAAGAATACATTTGCATTTAACCATAAAGGCTACGTTTTACAGCAATATTGTATATGCATAAATGTAAAAGATGAACATGTACTGTTCGGTCTGTTCTAGCATTAATCAGCGAAATTAGTTCTTCAGTAATACAGAGCTGTGTGATTTTATTTCCGTCGCCTTATACGGAGAAAGGAAGACCGCGCGCTCTGGTAAAACAGTTTCTCTTCCCCTTTCTGATAAAGACGAAGCTAAAATAACCAGTCGCGACCCCTCTACTTCCCTAATATGAGCGAAAACGCGTACGGTCGTTGTATAGATATGGATTTTATTAGCATGTGGGGCGTATTTTCTATTGAAGTGATGTAGGCCAGGTTAAATAAATGTAAGTCACACGTCAGTACACCATTCATGGTATTCTTAAAATATGTAACAGGTTTAATGAAAGGTGCCACAAACGAAACAACAGTAGATTGAAGTAAAATATTAAATGTCCTGGACAGGTTGAAAAAATTAGAGTTGCATGTTCACTGAACTCCATGTTCTTAGATGTTTACTATCACCTCTGTAAATATTTGACTTTGTTTTAGAATGTGTTGAAAAGAGACAGAACACCCAGCTAACAAATCAGACACACTGTCTCCACATTCAAGTCTTGAACACAGTGTTAGGCCTAATTTCACCCTTTTACAGTACTTTATTGAGTCACAGTGAAGAGAAGCAAATAGTTTGGGGGACGATTTCTTGCTTTCGACACCACTTCCCCAAAGAGAAAAATGTACCTGACTGATTCCTGTGTGATTCAGCTTCAGAATACAAAGGAGTCATTCAGACCTGTGACTTCCCCCAATCACTCTCTAACCAAAACAAGCACTGTCCACAGCGTCAGAGCTTTGTTTCTTTAAGCATGCTATGGACGTCCCACTTGTTCTCGCAGATAAGGACTCTGAACAGAGCAACCTACTGCTCCCGCCCCGATCTCAAAAGTTTTTGTTTTTGGAGAAGTAAAAGTCGATGCCTCTGTCTTTATGCTGCCTTGGCGTGTGAGAAGGTCCCTTTCTTCCTCTTCCACTGGCCACAGCACCTGACTGAAAAGAGAGAAAGTGTGCAATGTATGGTCAGCTCTGAATAGTGCCCTGTGGGTGAACCCAGTAATACAGTTTGTTACGTTTCAAAACATTCTTTACAACAATCTGACGAAGAAGTATCCCCTATGTCATCAGCTATTTAGTGATAAGTGGATCTGTCAGAATGAGATTCTTCCTTAAATAAGGACTGATTCTGATGTCTTTTAGAGTTATGCTTTGTCTCCACCTGGTTATATAGATTTACAATATTTATTTATAATGCACATACAGGTTTGTTTTCTGTTCATGTCATGTCATTAGTAACTTTTTTTGATAGCCACAGAAAATTCTATTTAAATGTTTAATGTAAAAAGCGAAAGCCTCGCCATCTGCGTGTCGTATAAGCTCGTTGAACCGTGTGAGAAGAACATGAGTGAAAACATAACTTTTGAGCATGATCAGTTGTGGCTGGAAACTTTCATCAAATGAGAACTTTTTTTGCGTGTAGCATGGAATTCATCACATCAATATGGATGACCACAGTGGAAGGTGTAAATGGTGGCTGACATGAACGAAAACCGAAAAGTTCCATCATATTCACGAGGGCAATCCACTTGGAACACTCCTTTCTGGAGAAAATCTCTTCCTTAAAAATGACTTTACTTCAGTTATTCAAACTGAACCATTGTTCAGCACTACATTGTGCTGCCCAGATGAGAACTTCTAAAGGAGCGACATGTGGACTCATAAAAAACATAAAATGATGTCAGCCGACCTAAACATTCTTTTGGCTCCCATGTAGATTCCATAACTTCTTCTGTGACATCACAAAGCACTTCCACCTGTTCTTCCTCCAAGGTTCTAGCCAAGCGCTTACCGGTTTCTTGTTAACATGACGACTCCACTCGGGTGCCATGACGACGGGCGATGGGTAAGTCTCGTTGAGTGACACTTGGGCGTGTGACAGGGCGGAACTGCTGAGTGCCCATGGAGTGTGCACATCTCCACCCTTAATACCCTGAAGTTCTGGAACCCACTGCCTCACATAGTCACCCTGCACAGAATTGGACGTGCTGAACAATCAGTGTCAAATCATATTTACATGGTTCTATTGTTAGCATGGCTCTTTAAAGCCTTGTATGTGACTGTGTGACTACTATGATATGAAGTGAAACAAACTATCTCTGACCTGGTACAGTGGCTCTAAGGCGTTTCATAGAAAGTAAATATTTTCAAGTAACAGTATTCTTATAGAGCACAGAGGCACCTGCAAGATGAAGCCTTTCCTGTCTGACTTTATCATACTATACCATCTGATCAACCATCTGGGCATGTGTCAGGGCTTTCACATGTTTGAAGCTTATCAATTTTTCACTGAATACATGACAGAAACCAATGCACAGACTTCATCAGGATTTAACCTCAGCAAAACACTTGCGCCATGGACCCAGAGGATAATTTGCCTTAGTTTTATATAACCATTAGCACACTGTACCCAGTGCTGTGCACTTGCTGTCTGTGACCTCTGACATATATTGACTGAAGTGCTCTTACATTGTTGTCGTAGTCTAGTCCTTGTTTAACCATATTGAACTTCCTGTTTTCTCGAGGGTCATTTCCTATTCCAGCGCTGTACAGCCAGTTGCCATAGTTACTGCACACGTCATGGTCCACCTGCAAAATCGCACCCTAACTGTTACTCAATGACGGAAATCAAACCCCAGGCAAAAAAAAAAAAAAAAAAAAAAGCTTGTAACACATAACTCCATTTAAAATAGTGCAAAATGCTGAATGCTGATTTCAGGGAAGCCAGTAAATTTTTCAATTTTTCTCCTGCTGTAAACTACAACAGCACCTGTGTTCACATCATGAAAATAATGAGAGGGAAAAAAGTGCAGTCTTTCATTTTACGAAAGGTAAATTCAAGTCACTATCATGGGCAGTAAATTCAGTTATGACGATTAAGCAAACGACTTGCCCATGTAAAAGGTGAGAAATACTGACATACCAGTAAGTACTCAAACCACTCAGCTCCCATTCTCCAGTCCAGACCCAAGTCCTTGGTGAGAAAGCTGGCTACGTTCTGGCGCCCTCTGTTGGACATGAAGCCTGTCAGTGCAAGTTCCCTCATGTTGGCATCTACAAATGGTACCCCTGTTCTGCCCTCTGGGGAAACATAAAAGGAATTATTACCAGGTTTCAAAACATATCTTTTCCACCATCTTAACTGATTTTCTTTTTTTAAATTCATTAATTTTGTCATCTTTAAGGAGAAAGGTCATTCAGCAGCGTATTTTCAAATCTGTGGTTTTAAGTTTTTGAAAGTGTTTTAACTCTCTCGCCAATTCTGAGTGCATTTACTAACATCAGAATGACGTGCTGGCAGTGGTATCAATAAAGCAAATTCAGGTTACTAACAACAATTAATTCCAACATTTTGTTTCCTTTCCAGGTTTTATCCGTGCAAACATTCGGCTCATCAGATCAGGCTCGTGTTTCGTACCTTTCCATGCATTGAAGAGTTTCATGTCTGTTTTCCAAGGTACGTGTTTCTCTTGAAGACCTAAAATGAAAGTGAAACTAATACTTAACGACAATTGTGCATTTTTCCCCACATAACAACATTTGGAAAAAAAAAAAAAGGATCTGAAATTTGTCGCTTCCCCTTTGATTCAGCAACATTAGACAAGACAAGTTTATTTATACAGCACATTTCATACACAAAAGCAATTCAATGCCCTTTCCATAAATAAAAGCAGAAGGACATCCAAAGAAAAAAATAAGGCCAAAGTGCTTTAAAAAGGAGGGGGGGGGGGCAATGAAAGATAAACATTTAAAAAATATACATAATAAAATGTAATTAAAAGAAAGCACAAAGTATGTAAAATAAAATAAAATAAAAGCGTGTAGTCAAAGAATGTAATTAAAATATAAATAATTAAAAGAAAGTGCAAACTGATTAGACCTCTACTTCCAGAGCTGAAGTGCATGAAGAGTACAGTGCAATTTTTACGGCCCAAGACATACGGCACATGAGAAGAGAAATGTTTTTAACCTGGATTTAAAAATTGCAACATTTGGGGCACATCTAACATCCTCTGGTAGTTTGCTCCAATTGCATGCAGCATAACGGCTGAAGTGCTGCTTCGCCATGTTTAGTTTGGACTCTGGGCTCTACTAGCTGCCCTGAGTCCATGGATCTAAGAGCCCTACTCGGTTATATATTCTTTTAACATATCAGAGATATATTCTGGGCTTAAGTGATTCACAGACTAGTAGCAACACTTTAAAACTTATCCTGTAACTAACTGGAAGCCAGTGTAAAGATTTTAGGATTGGAGTAGTGTGCTCAATTCTCTTGGTCCTGGATAGAACTCTAGCAGCCATTTATTGTTCTTGCAGCTGTTTATTGTTTTTTTTGGGGGGAAGTCCACTTAAAAGGCCATTACAGTAGTCTGCCCTACTGGAGATAAAAGCATGAATGAGCTTCTCTAGGTCGTTTCTGGACAGAGCTAAATAAATCTGCGTATCATCTGCATAGCTATCGTAATCAGTGATCTACGGTGTCAAATGCAGCAGTGAGATCTAGTAAGACTAGAACTGTTGTTTTACCTGAATCCAAACTCAGCAAGATGTCATTTAACAGTTTTATAAGAGCTGTTTTGGTACTATGGTGAGGTTGGAGGCCTGACTGAAATTTGTCAAAATGACCATTTGAGTTTAAAAGATTGCTGATTTGGTTTAAAACAACTTCCTCAGTGATCTTAGCCATAAAAGGAAGATTGGAGACAGGTCTATAGTTGTTTAACACAGAGGCATCCAGATTTCTCTTTTTAAGAGTGCTTTGATGACAGCTGTTTTTAGTGATTTGGGGAAAATGTCTGATAGTAGTGAGCTGTTAACTATTTGTGGCAAATCAATTGTTACAGAGTTCAAAATAGTTTTAAAAAAGTCGGACGAAGTATTGAGACAAGATGTCGATACTTTAAGATGCCGAACTGTTTCCTCTAAGGTTTTAAGGTCACTTTTATTGAATTGTGACACGATAATCAAACTCTAGGTGGTTGTAGAGATGGTATAGTTTCATTCTTTGACTGCATGGCGTTGATGGTCAGTCTAATAGTTCTAATTTTTTCACTAAAAAAGCAGGCAAATTCATTACATTTCTCTGTGGAAAGGAGTTCTGGGGCTGCCTCTTTTGGGGGGTTTACAAGCTTGTCAACCATGACAAACAGAGTCTAGTATTGTTGATGTTCCTGTTAATCATTTTAGGGAAGTATAGCCATCTAGCCCTGCATAACTCAAATTTAAAACTACAAAGGTTTTGTTTCTAGATTTCATAGTGGATTTGAAGTTTAGTTTTTCTCCACTTAGGTGCAGCTTTCTTGCATTCTCTTCTCAGGGCTTTTACCATCATAGTGTTTCTCCACGGTGTTTTCTGTTTGCTCAGAAATTTCTTGACTTTTATCGGTGCAACACCGTCCATGACGTTCAACAGTTAAAATCAAACATGTTTTAAAAGTTAAGGGGGAAAAAAATGACTTGTCTTTACTCACCATCCAAATGAAACAGCCTGTCTCCATACTTAGCAGCCACAAACTTGAAGTAGTCTCTCCAAAGCAGCTCAAATATTACCCTAAAGAAAAGTATTGCGATCACATTTAAAATACCTGAAAATCTGAAAACTGAGTTTGCAGAGACGTGATTATGAAATCATATATTTATTTGTTTAATCCATCTCCCAAGGTTTTTCCAGCATGAAATAACCAGTTTTACTCAAGATGGCATGGTGTCATTTTATGACTTTCCTGTTACGCAACATTTTTTCCAAGTGACCTTTTTTTTTTTTGTACTTACCAGTATGTGCTTTGATTGGCAGTTCTCTGAGCCTCATATTTCTTAATCTGATCATAAATGTATCTGGGAGATACGCAGCCCAATGCAAGCCTGGAGACACCAAGAACATACCATGTGTTACAGACACTGCATTCAGCTGCAGTGTGATGTGACTGCAACGGAACTACGCTTGTTACAACAGTAGGGGATCAGCCATGTCGGCGATGCGAATATCGACTCGTCTGTTAGGAGAAACAGTCTGTGAAAAGTGCACTTGTGTGGTTGTTCAATACACACCAGGGGGAGAATTTTGTCGAGTAGTCCACCCCAACCAAGCCATTGCGCGTTTCCTTGTACGTAGCTACAGCATCCTGAGACAAATGGAGCACAAGCAGATTTTAGATCATCCTCTTCTGTCCAACATCTCATTTCATGCAATACTTTTTTTTTTGTTTTTTTTTTTTATGTGATCTCATCTGCATGATTATATGCTGAGGAAGATTGACAGGAACAAATCCAAGCAGCATAAGTAGGTTGCAAGAAGCAGGCAGGGTACTGTGGCTGAATATGATAAACGATCTTTAGTCATTACAGCGCATACACAAAACCTCTTTAAACAGGATTCAGCGACAGCCCTGCGATCAGCACTGCCTACTGCTAATAGCATCTGAAATTTGAACCGGCTCAAGCGAAAACACACTGGGCTTTTTCATGAACGGACTGCAGCTGTGTCACTGTTGTATTACTAAGTCACTCACAGTGTCCCAGAAGTAGTGTTTCAGTCTGGCAAGAGCCTCACTCTCTCCTCCCTGACAGGGGAACGCTGAACGGGGGTCAGTCAGAGGCTCTGATAACAGAGAGACAGAGAAAGGCAACTGTGTCATTAAAATTTCAAATGTCGGCTCTTAAACGATCAATGCCCCTCCCCCACCATTTGATGATAAACCTTAAACCCTTGACCACGTATAGATCAAATGATATTGACACCCCACTGCAACATCACACCCATCTGTTACATGTTGTGAAACGCAGCTACTTCACTGATAACCCACTCACTGACAGTACGGCGCATTGAATAAGTCACCTATTTGCCCTAGGTTCTCATACGTGGGGATGGCTCCTTCCTCCAGGCCAGGGGGTACAGGCTTCACCTGCTCTGGGGTGGGTATGACAGGCCTCACTCTTCCCTGGGCTTCCACAGCTTTTCTGAACTGAGTGTATACGTCAGGGAGACTGAAAGAGAAAGATACATATGCATTATATTTCATATATAATAATTACATATGTATGTATGTATGTATGTATGTATGTATAACTGGTTGTTTTAAACTGGACGTTTTAAGTTACGGTCATGAGAATTTCTGTTAACAGTACGTTGTGTGCTAACAGACATGCCTAAAATAAAAATGAAAAGTTTAAAAAGGAAATTATGTGCTCTGTTCCCGTGTAATAAAGTGTGCAATTATAGCTTATTACACATTCAAATGGCTAAAGTTATGTATAACAGCAATGATGAACAGTAATAATATACAGCCATAAATAATTCCACTAAAAAGTCCTGAGGGCACTCACCCGCCAATATGATTGAAAGGAAGATCATCTCTGTGGTACAGCGTTGACCCCCAGAAAGTCTGAACTCTGATCTTGCTCTGGGTACAAACATCCTTCACTTTTTTCTCTATTCTCTCCTCCTCTGAGGTCACCTGAAAGCAGGGATGAAAAGAGAATGAGAGAAAGAGAGAGACAGAGGGAAAAAGTCCAGAGTGGTATACAAAGCCAAATCTTCTGTCTGGAAAGACTGTGTTAACTAATAGTGATATTAATTCATAGGGATCTCCATCACACACACACACACACACACACACACACACACACTCACACACCATGTTTCAAAACATATCCTTACGTTCTTTGTTCAACCATGCACCCAACCCCAACACCTGATTCAATACAAAGCACCTCTTAATGTGAGGCCTAATGTTGTGTAAAGCACAGTTACTTGCAGATACAGATCCTTATCGCATATGGAGCCATAAATGATCCAACTAAATTCATTGTACTATAGAACTATATTATATCACATTAGCGGGGTAAATATCCTGAGAGCGCTGACAGTGGTGAGGTGAAGTGGAGCAGTGAGGAGTAATGTTTGGGTTTGTGGTAACCCTGACTGACTGTACTGACCTCCTCATGGAACGTCACAGCACTCACTGTGCCCAGCTGTTTAATGAGATCGCTCACAATCTCCTCTGGTTTTCCATGTCGTACCACAAGAGTGCTGTGTACACACACACACACACACACAGAGAGAAACACCAACACAAACACAACAACTAATGAGTCCAACCAGCACAAATTTACTAGTTTGCAGGGGGAAAAAAATGTATTGTGCTTCGAAGTGATAAAAATTTGTCAAAGAAACTGAAATGCAGGACCTTAAATTAATCTACACTCACGATTCATAACTGTTTAAAGCAGTGTTTCTCAATCCTTCTCCTGGGGGACCCCTGCTCCGCATATCCTCTGTTTATCTTTACTCCAAACACACCTGATCAGTGTGATTAACGTGCTCGTGATTAAATCAGGTGTGTTCAGCCAGTGAAAAGTGCCACTGATGAGTTCAGCCAGGTAGGTAGAGCAGGGAAAGATGGAAAACGTGCAAAGCAGGGGTCCCCCAGAACCAGGATTGAGAAACACTGATTTAAAGGTTTTAAATCGGCAGCACAACTGAGGAGTGATGGATAATCTGTGCTTACAGAGGACAGCTGAAACTATAATAAAATCTCACTGTACTATACTACATACCACATAAATTCTATATAATCTACAATACATAATATCTCACTACACCACGCATGTACAAAAGGGTCAGGAGGCTGATCATCAGTACTGTAGGGAAAAAAAAAGGACAAACAAAGCATTTTTTGCACACCATCCCTCAAAAACGTAAAATTCCCTCACACAGAAGTACCCACCTGCCTCTTTTTTTCAGTGTGGCCCTCAAATCCTTCACACTTTCCAGGAGGAATCGCAGGCGAAAGGGGCCTGTCCTGGGGAAGTTGAAGCAGTGCGTTCCCACATAATGACGCGGGTCAAAACAGTAGAGCGGCACTATGTGGTCCGCGTTTCTCTGGGCCCAGTAGAACACCTGCAGTCGTTTTAGAGGGGAGACATTCAAAATCATAAACTAGGTCTGGAAGTTCAGCTGACTAGGTCTCAGGAAAGAGGCTGTATAAATCCAAGCCTTGCTGGTTCAGTTGGCTTTTATAATCCCTCCACACAAAGAAAAGGGTTGAGTCTGCTCCTCAGTCAGTCAGGGACATAAAGTGGCTAACAGAAGGTAGAAACAAAAGTAGGAAAATCTAGAGTTTAGAGTGTGCAAGTTGGGGTTTTTTTTGGGGTTTTTTCGTGTAACCCTGTGAACTACGATGACAACATCATTTTTGTACCAAGCGCAGAGCTCCCTGTACAGATGATTTGATTACTATTTAGGATTAGGTCAAAGGGTAATGAGTTAATTGCAAATTGAAAGCTCCAGAAGAGGTCAACTGTTGTCAGCGTGACGATGTGGGTCCAGACCTGCAGCTCTAGACTTGTGCCTCTTTCAGTTTATGTGTGGGTAACCTTGGTAACACAATATATTCATGACGTTTTACATTCAACAGCAAATTAACTAGTTTCTGAAAAAAAAAAAAAGTTTAACATTCATCTTCAGTCAAATATGAAACAAAATTCTGTTTAACTGTAACGTACTGGGGACAACAACTTCCGGTAGAGCAACCCCACCTAAAGTGACGCCAGTGTTACTGTCCAATGAAAATCATCATCTTTGAAAATTATGTAGCCATGTTCGTGTGTTTGGTAATGCGGTCATGTAATAGTCGCACAGACTACATAAACATTGGTTCAACATGATGCAAAATCGACTACAAATACAGCTAAAACACTGTTCTAAATTGTATGCAAGATTTAAAACGAAAATCCCTCAATGATGGAGAGTTACTAGACTAGGATAAAACATTACACTCAAATTAGGAGTCGGTTAAAGCACTTTTACCAAGGATTAAGCTAAATTTATCTTGCAATGTTACAGTGCATTAAGAGATTGATCTGATGAAGAGCGGTGGCGTGGCCTTGGTCTTTTGATGTAACAGTTGCTTATATTAAACAAAGAGCAACACTAAAAACACAACAAACTTACCTCGTTGTCGTGAAGACGTAAGTCATTTCTGAGTAGGCAGATGATGGTTCGAGACGAAGACATTTTTAAACTAATAGTAAACGCACTTTTGTTAGGACGCTCGATTGACTATGGTTTACCTAAACCTACCATCTAGCTTTCATGGCAAGGAATGCTTGAATATAGCTTGCGGCAGTGAGCTCACGTGCAACAGCATGCGGACTGAGTTACAAAACAGTGTATGTAATAGCACGTACGTGTCCCTGCTTTGCGCTTTAGTTGCTTTATTATTGAACATTTGGCAAATGCTCGTGTTTCTCCAATGCCATGGGTTAAACTATGAATGTGTTCGAGCTCTGTAGTCGGTCATCATTTACGGTTAAGACGTGATTCTTGTATTAAATCTAGATAGAGCACATTGTACACAGGTTTACGTCACACCACCGGCGCCCGGTTTAGGGTTCGTCACTAAAGTGCGCAACAAGGAGAAACGCATTTTATAACAACTCAGTCAAAAGCAAAATGGGTCTTTGCAAAAAAATATTTACCGTCAGGGCGGTCTCATTATACCTCTTTATGAATGTTGACATGAATTGTTACCTGATTTGGAGAGCAGAAAAAGTCTATCAGGTGTATATCAGAAAACATGCTTGGGCCAGTCAATGATCAGACGTATGTGGCCTAAATGTTTCAGAGAGACGACGGAATCCCCAGGAGTTTGTTCCTCTCTGTCTCTGGTCTCACGGAATGGTGATATTCCCTGTTTACCTGTCTCGCACTGACAGTACACCAGGAAACTCCAGCACCTAGCTCTGACCCTTTAACTACAAAGTTCATCAGGGAATAACGTTTATCATTGGCATGTTTAACAGTGGGCTTTACTAAATAAGTATGTTTTTATCCCAGACATAAAGCTTGAGAGTGTGTCTGAGTCCCAAACATTTGGTGGAAGGCAGTTACAGAGATAGGGAGCTCTGTGAGAGAATGCTTGACTACCTGCCAGGGCTCCTACAGTTCTGGGACCTTCCAGATAACTGTAGCGAGGTGACCTCTCCATCACAGGGGAAAGAGATCATTCACAGCTTTGTAAATGAGCAGTAGTTATTAATAATCAATGCAGAACTGAAAAGGAGGCCAATGTGTAAAGGACAGAATAAGGCATAGGCGGTGAAATTCTCCAGTACGTGGGAGTACTGTACACTTTTAGCGGCATCTTACACTGTTTAGGGAACAACAAGAGTATTTTAACATTCTAGTCCAGATCATATAAATGCATTCACTAGTTCTTCTGTACCTTCAAAGGAGAGAAATAGAGGAGAAACAAGAAAGGGGAAAAAAAGAAAACCATGAGGCAACAGTAAAAAAAAATGCATAGAAGTTTATTACAATAATAGAACGTGACCCAGAGAGAAAAGCCAGACTCTGGACCCAGCCTGATAGCAAATCCATTCTACGTAGGTAAGTATGCCTTAAAGTAACCTCACCTGTGACCAGTAGGCGATTTGTAGGGGGATGAGGGGGTATGCCATCCCCCTTGTTCGCAAAATAACCAAAATGTATCCCCCTTTTTAACCTGCCATCCTCCTACATACTCTATAGAGTAGTGTCAGTGGCCACTGGGCCATCCCCCCTGTTAAAACATAACAAATCACCTACTGTCTGTAACTACCTCACCTGTTCCTTATTAATCAGTGGGCTGAGTTTATTAGGAATCCCTGTTCTCTACTCTTATGATTAATACCTACATTGGTCTGGGTGGCTGACATGTGTAAAAATGTGCTAATGTGAGGTAAAAAAAAAAACCCAAAAACATAAATGTATGTAAGACATTGCATTTTGTTATCTGGATGAGTATGTGACATTAAGAGGCAGAGAAAGTAAGCCATTGTTTCATGCTGTCTTTTGTCTGTACTCTTCATATCTTCACACTGCAAAGTATAAATGTAGAGTCAGGGTAAACCCTGAAACCTGCGTACAGGGGCTCAGAGAATTTGGTGTGGAATGTGTGCAGGCGGGTCAGTGTGTCATCGAAGATGCTGTAGAAGGACAGAGCGCCAGCCGCCCAATCAAGATACACTCCTACTTTGGTAGCGGGGTTAGGGCCAGAGGTCAAAGCAGTTCTCTTACCATTGTGACACAAATAGAACCCACCTTCATGGCACAATAGAGCAACAGACTTGGAATTCATTCCCATAGAACCTGTGAGCCTGCTGATGTTCCTGTCTGTAACTCCTGCCTGTATTATTCCACTCCACTCTACTTCCCAGTAACAACGTTCAGTCAGAGCCTCTCCACACAGCACCTGGAAAGTGTTATGAAATCTGTCAGGGTGATCGGGATATGGCTGCTCTACTGACGAATGTTTTACTCTCCTGTTCCCCTCAGACAGAGAGAGGTTTCTGTGTGCTGTGTTCTTGTCTAGCGTGAGCTGACAGGCATCTGTGTACAAGAAGAAAGTCATTGTTATATCATTACATCGTTACAATCATGAGTGATCGCTGGGGTCATACAGTAAATCATTAAGCTTATAGAAGTACAGTGAGAAAGATACAGCCAAAAAAGTTTTCTGAGCATGTCAGTTCATTACTTTTTTTAGATGTCGGTGGTTATTCTGACCGAATACCTTAAACTTCCTTGTCTCTCTTTAATGATCTCCGCTTCATGTAAATGAATTCCACGTATATTTTGATATCGATCATGATCACACTTACATTTCCTTAGCGCAGGTCTCAATGTGCACTCTCCACTTTGGTTCAGTCTGTAATTAAAAAACAAACAGCAAAGAACTCAGGCGGATTGAACGTGAGGTATACAGTATAAGCACCCATGTTCCGCCGTGAGAACTCAACACACTTACTCCAGTTTACCCAGTTTACAGTGTGGATCCTCCAAGAGGGCAGAGAACAGCTGCAGTGTTGAGTCCCCTGGGTGGTTATTGCTGAGATCCAGCTCTCTCAAGTGTGAGGGGTTTGAAGCGAGAGCTAAGCCCAGAACATCACAGCCCTCCTCTGTGATCAGACAGCCCGACAGCCTGCAAACATGATCAAACAACAGCTCAGCATCTGGTTCGGATCCTCCTCCAGAGATATCACGACGGTTGAGCTCGCAGAGTAGAGGTGGTAGAGCAGCTTGTAGAGTAGAGGTCTCTTATGTCATGTATACACAAGACCTGAGGCAACAAGACCTGATCTCGAATTGTTAGAGAAATCTGGGTTGGAAACACGATCAGGTCCCAAGAACAAAGGAACAAGATGCAAGGACTGTGATGGCAGCACAGGTGTTAAGGGATTAAACTGCGGAAAACCGACAGCCTGGGTCGGACTTTCCGGGAGACTGAATAACAACTGAACTCATACAACGGCAGTGAGAAAGAAGGAGGAGGATCAAGAGAAGACGGATGCGAACGAAGAACAAAACATTCAAACATTTGATGCGGCGTAAAAAAAAAAAAAAGTTTAGTATAATTGATGAATAACTGGACACTGATCAAAAGCACTCCCCTCCAATTTCTGTTAAAATCGTGAAATGACAGAACAGCCGTGTGCTTACCCCAGCGCTTGTAGTTCACAGTGTGGATGCTCTAGTCCAGCACAGAGTCGTTTCACCCCTGAATCCTGCAGGTCATTGTCTGACAGCTCCAGCTCTCTCAGGTTAGAGTGGGGAGACATCAGGACTGAGGCCAGATCTGCACAGCAGCCCTCTGTCAGACCACATGCAATAAGACTATAGGAGAGAAGAACATAAAATACTGGAGATATCTGCAGCGTTCCTTAAAATTTGAGATTTGCTGATCAGTACTCTCAGTACTCAAGTGACTTCACTCTGTATGTGTGTGTGTGTGTGTGTGTGTGGAGGGAAATGGGAGTATTTGTTGTTATTTTACTGTTTTCTCTATTTGCAGCATTATATTGCATTACATTGTTTACTCTAACTTGAAACACGCCCCCGGGCCCCTAAAGAAAAGAAAAAAAAATTCTACTTTTCTACTGTCTACTACAAGTTTTCCTTTTACCGGTCATAGGTTTGCATGATCCTCACTAATTAAGTGTTTCTAGGCCAATAACCAAGAGTTTCAACTGATGGAGCAGTTCTGTAGAATGTAACTGAGTTGTAACTATCTTAGAATCCTTTAGGCTTCAATCTTTGAGTTCCATTGGTCTTGTATGAGGAAGGAACTGAGACTTTAAAACCACAGTTTGGCAGTGGCATTGCCACAAGCAGCGAAGCCATTAGTTTAACTACTTTCCCCAGTAAAATATGTTAACTGATTTATGTTGTACTGACGAGAAACCAAGGAACAGGAAGGAGCAGGACATGACCTCTTGTCTTTGTTTTTAAAAATGCTCATGGTTTTGGTTCTCCATATCGGCATCAGTTTAACAACCAATGAGTGGCAAACAGCAAATCAATCAAAGAGGCTCCACAGGGTGTCTGTGTTGTGCTTTGTGGAACCAGCAAATCCGGACTGTCTGTCTTTTCCAGTGGAGGAGGAAAAGACTGGAAAAAGACTGCCAATTGACACTGTCTAAAATGTGGTTCAAAACAAATGTTGCACTTGCAATAATTATTAACTGTATAGACAGGACAATAGAAATCAAATGTACAGGGTTCAAACAGGTAGATGTGAATTTTTTTTTTAAAGAAATTAACAGTGTACCCACAGTTACCTTTACAACTGTACTGTAGTATGTATATAAAGTATACATGCTATTATATATGTATATCATGTATCATTACAATAGTGCTAACATAACTATAGGTATGCAAAGGTGCTGTTCCTTGTGCATGAATGAGTACCTTTCAGTGTCTGTTAGCAACTCTTATATATGATATAGCTACTTTTATGTTACATGTGTTATTGAACCTTCTCAGTGACCACACAAGAAATTTGGTTTAACTAACACTCACTAACTAACATTCATATAAACTAACTAACTAACACTCATATCAATGTTTAAATTTATTTTTTATTGTGTGTTTTCCCTGCAAAACAAAACAAAACAACAAAAGCAAAACAAAAACAAAAACAAAAGAAAACAAGTGTTCCAAACAAACATACATACAACTCACCTGAGTTTTTCCAGTGAGCAGTTTGGATTTTTCAGTCCAGAACACAGCAGTCTCACTCCTGAATCCTGTAGGCTGTTGTGTCCCAGCTCCAGCCCTCTCATGCCGGAGTGAGGACACTGAAGAACTGAGGCCAGATATTCACAGCAGCTCTCTGTGAGTACACAGTCTTTCAGCCTGTGAACGGGAGAGAACAGAACACACACACACACACACGCTGAGTCTCTCTCTCTTATACATAATAGAGAGATGCTTACACTTTAATGTCTTTACTTACATATTACACATTTATAACATGTATAACGTGTATAATAAGTTCAACATTGTTTTCATTTTCATATGTCACGTGAGTAAATGTGACAAAAACAAGCGTGAACTTTGCTGCTGGTCTCACACTCTTATACGGAGTTGTAACGTTTTGTTTTTAGTGTTTTTGTTTTTGTTTAGTTTCTAATGGCATATGGGGATATAGACAGTTAGGAAAGCAGCATTTGCATTTTGTGATTAGTAACACAGTTGTAAATCATTGCTTAGTAAATCACTGTATATATTGTATATAGCTGTAAATGTGGTTACTGGGCAGTGAAAATGGAGTCAAAGTGGAGCTATAACTGAGGAACACGGCCAGTTCAATATTGTTTTCATTTTCATAGTTCAGACATGAATCTTCTGAAATACAATATCTGTGAACCCTATCACCAGTCTATGCGTGTAACATTCTCATCTAAGAATGATCTAAAATGGGAAACAAGGCTCAGAGCAGTACATTTTAAATTTGTTCAGTAGGAACTGCAAAGCAATTCTTGTTGAGCCTCTCTCTCTCTTTCTCTTACACACACACACACACACACACACACACACACAGAGACACACCTGAGTTTCTCCAGTTTACAGTGTGGATGCTCCAGTCCAGTGCAGAGCTGTTTCACTCCTAAATCTGTCAGGTTGTTGTAGCTAAGATCCAGATCTCTCAGGGGGGAGTTCATTGACTGGAGAGCTGATCCCAGAGTAACACAGGATTCAGCTGAGAGATCACAGCCAACCATTCTGTAAATAATGAAATCAAAGATTTATGCAGTTCACAGTACACTCACTTTGGGTGCCTTTGGACGCCCGCTGATTTTGACCTGGAAAGGGGCAGGGACAGTAATGATTTTTTTTTTGTAATCTTTGTAAGGGGCACTGAATCGAAGGGGGAAGGGGTGCCATGTTGTAGCCCACTTGCTCAAAAACATAAAATCAAAGGTCAAGCATTGGAAAGGCTGCAGCCCTCAAGTATTCCCTCAAAAATCCCTGCTGCCATGTCTGAAATTATTTCAAGATAGTCCAAAAGGTTTATACTGCGAGATGATGCTGAAAGGAAAGTAGGGGCTATTTTCCAATTAAACCACAAGTAACTGCCAAACTGAAGGAAACACCAATTTGAAGTGTGGCCAGAGCTATAATGCTTTGGTCCACAATCACCCAGCAGAACAGCAAAGACTGTAAAAGTGTCAGGATATCCTCTGGAGAAAAAAAGTGACGACCGGTCAATTTTTCGTGATATTCCATCATTTGCTTTTTTCAGAACGGTGACGGTAAACACCGGCTCAGACACGACCTCTGAATCAGTTGACATCTGGTGACATGCGTACACACTGCTCATGGTTTATATCATTTCATTGCCTCTAAAACCGTTCAGTGACCAGTCACACCTTGTGGATGATAACATGGTCACACTGGAAATGCTTCACTATAGGGTGAGAATGATTTATCGTAATGACTTTGCATTCACTAGCATCAACCTTGCTTCCTAAGGACAAACTGGACTTACATGTAAGATGCGACAAAGGAATCCTACAGTATTAATAAAGTATTCGTATTCATATTCTAGGACTGATTTAATGATTTCTGGATTTGCCTTTCCAATAATATATAATTTTATCATTTGCCGTGATCTGAGTTCTGAAGTTTCAGTGCTCCCTTGTGCTTGAAAACATCATGCAAATGAAGCCAAAACAGAACGCATAAAATGTAATGTTTTGTTTTTAAAGTTCATTTTAGGGGTTCATATCCTGCGAGGAAAGTAATCTTTTGGGAAAATTTCCATGTCTATCAATATTTGAATGGACATAAATAAAATCTCTTCATTTCTCAATCACTTTGCCTGCACTGCCTGTGTCTTTCGTGTGATTGTCCACAGCAGCGATTCTCAACGCCAGTCCTGAGGGCCCCCTGTCTTGCACGGCTTTGTTTGAGCTCAGGAAAGACACACCCTACACAGCACCAGTCAAAAACACATACACATGTATACATATCCACCTCTATACAGACGCAGAATTATCCAAGGAACACAATTTCTTTGCAACTGTTCACTGTGGAAAGACTGTAAAGAATTGTCGGTTAAAAAATAAAATTATGGGCGCATTCTTTTACAAGGTGATTGCACCATTTTACAAATGTAATAAATATAATGTAATGTCTTGCATGGGCTATTAATTTAGTGTTGGACACTAATTTAACATTAATTAAGAGCTGAACGTACATTAAAAGATAATATTCACCTAAGTTTCTGTAGTTTACAGTTCTGATTCATCAGTCCAGAGGAAAGGAGCTTCACTCCTGAATCAGTCAGGTTGTTGTAGCTGAGATCCAGCTCTCTCAGGGCTGAGTTCACTGTTTTGAGAGCTGAGGCCACACTTACGCAGGATTCAGGTGAAAGATCACAGTGCACCAGTCTAGAGAGCATTTAAGACAACCAAACCACAACAAGAACCGTTAGAAAACGACTTTATAGACGACCGACTCAGGGTTCAGGGGTAAAACACATAACTAACCTGGCCCTCCTGCAGGTCCGAAGAACTGGGAGAAGCCTCTGCTGACCTGCTGCTGATGTTTTGTACATCCTCAGGTCAAACTCATCCAGCACCTCCTCTGACATCAGTAACATATAGGCCAGAGCTGAACACTGGTTTGGCTCCAGTTCTTCATCTGAGGGACTGGCTGATGTAAAAACACTCTGAATTTCCTCTACCAGAGAGTTGTCATTCATTTCGTTCAGACAGTGAAACAGATTAATGATCCTTTCGGCGGACGATTCCTCTCTAATCTTCCCCTTGATGTACTCAGCTGTCTCTGTGGGTCTGTACCTTCGCGTTTCGAAAATGCTTTCTGTCATTAGTTCTTGCAGAAGAGACTGGTTGGAGTCCAGGGAGAGGCCGAGAAGGAAGCGGAGGAAAAGATCCAGGTGACCATTCTTACTCTGCAGGGCTTTGTCCACTGCACTCTGATGTAAGGGATACAGCGACGATTGCTGATTAGATAAATCTGAATTTTTCTTTTCGATTTTATGACTGACAAGCTCGCGTTCAACAGCAGGGAGAAAATACTCATTAAAAAAATGTTCATCTTTGTGGGACTGGTCCTCATTCGGATCATAATTATTAGAATAGAGATGATCATAATCATAGCTGTCATCATAGAGATCACCATAGTAGCCATCACCATCATCATAGAGATCACCATAGTAGCCATCATTCACATCATAGTCATCACCATAGTAGTCATCATTCACATCATAGTCATCACCATAGTCCATACTTAGTCCATACATCACAGATGGTCCATACTTAGAGTCCTCAGACAGACCTTTTTCATTTTCTGCTTGCGTCTTTCTTTCAGTGTCATTCCGCAGGGTTTTAGACTCTTCAGTCTCACATAATTCAGGCAGCGTTAATCTGACCTCATGTTCTGGTTCCTCTGTGTCAACAACGTTCTTATTTTCATTCACACATGAAACATGTGCATACACTGCAGCCAGATGCTCCTGAATGGTCAGATGTACAAAGGAGAAGACCTTTTCTCTGTGCAATCCCAACTCCTCTCTAAAGATCTCTGTGCACACTGAAGAGTACTCTGAAGCTTCACCAACGTCAATGCCACACTCTCTCAGGTCCTCCTCATAGAATATCAGATTACCCCTCTGGAGCTGCTGGAAAGCCAGTTTTCCCAGTTTCAGAATCATCTCTCTGTCTGATTCGCACAGCTTCTTTGGGTTTTCTGCTGTGGCTCCATGGTACTTCTTATTCTTCAGACTTATCTGAATGAGGAGGAAGTGCGTGTACATTTCAGTCAGAGTTTTGGGTATTTCACCTTCGCCTGCATCACTCATCACATTCTCAAGCACAGTGGCTGAAAGCCAACAGAAGACTGGAATGTGACACATGATGTGGAGGCTCCTTGATGACCTGATGTGTGTGATGATTCTGTTGGCTAAGCTCTGATCACTGATTCTCTTCCTGAAGTACTCCTCCTTCTGAGGCTCATTAAACCCACGGATCTCTGTGACCTGCTGGATGTATTCAGGAGGGATCTGATTGGCTGCTGCCGGTCGGGAGGTTATCCAGAGGAGGGCAGAGGGAAGCAGATTTCCCTTGATGAGGTTTGTCAGCAGCACATCCACAGAGGTCGACTTTGTCACATCACAGCAAATCTCTGTGTTCTGGAAATCTAGAGGGAATCGACACTCATCCAGACCATCAAAAATTAAGAGCATTTTGACTTGTTCATCTTCAATGTTTTTTATCTCTTTCAGCTCTGGAGCATAGTGTTGAAGAAGTTGGATGAGGCTGCAGTTCTCTTTGTTCAGGTTAAGATCCCTGAAAGGTAGAGGGACAATGACCATAATATCTTGATTGGCTTCTCCTTCAGCCCAGTCAAGAATGAACTTCTGCACAGAGACAGTCTTTCCAATTCCAGCTATCCCTTTTGTCAGCACTGTTCTGATTTGTTTTCTCCGCCCAGGAGGTGTTTTGAATATGTTGTTACATTTGATTGGAGTCTCCTGAGTGATTTGTCTCTTCGAGGTCATCTCCATCTGTCTGACCTCATGTTCATTATTGACCTCTCCACTTCCACCCTCTGTGATGTAGAGCTCTGTGTAGATCTCATGCAGCAAAGTTAGCTTTCCTTGTGAGTTTAATCCTTCGTGTATGCGTTGAAAAATTTGTATTAGCTTTTCTTTGATGAATACGTTGAGTTCTTTCCAATGATGAGCTAAGAAAAAAAGATGAGATCTTAATTACTAATTAATGACTAATGTTTCTCACTGCTTTTCACTCTATCAAAGGTATTAACTGAGGAAACTGGTTTTCTGTGAATATAAGTTGTCTTGCGATCTGATGGTTTGTTTGATTACACTGCCTTTATCAACATAAAACTATTGCTGATGTGCAGCAGATTAATAAATATGATTTTTCAGCCTCTGCTTACACATATCATACTGGGTGAGATCCCCTGTCTGGTCACTGGCTGTTATCTCACTGATGGGACACAAAGAAGATACATTCAAATACAGCACGACGATTCAGATTACAACATAATTTAACTTCACACCTTTTTTAAATTTGATGTTCATGCTCCTAAGACGTGAATATGTTTATAGATATTTGTGTTTGTTGTTTCTTAGATTGCAGACCTGTTGTCACTGTCCTGGGGTTCTTGGTTGAAGTTTAGAGGTTGAGGCATTGATACATCACTCTTCATAGACACGCGGGACGATGTAGGACACTCTGGTTTTGTTTGCCTCTCTCTGCGGGTTAAAGATGGAGATTAACTCAGATGATTATCAGCTGTAATGTATCAATATCTCACAGTCCTCAGTCATCATTTGAATCACCCCTAATGCCATTTTTAGTGGTACTTTACATGTTCTTGTCACTTACTCTGTATGAACTATAAATTACAGTATATTCTGGCTCTCTCTGTACTCTGTTAATACGAATTTTGTTCATCTACACCACACACAGTTTTTCTTTGTTTGTTCTTTCATTTTGGTTTGGGTTTTTTTTGCACTCTACAAATATCTATGTTTTCAAATTTTGTCTTTTAAATATGGTCCAGACCTGTTGTCACTGTCCTGGGGTTCTTGGTTGAAGTTTAGAGGTTGAGGCATTGATACATCACTCTTCATAGACACACAGGACGATGTAGGACACTCTGGTTTTGTCTGCTCATCTCTGTTGGTAAAACATGGAGACAAACTCAAATATTTATGAGCTGTAATGTATAAATATCTCACAGTCCCCAGGGATCATTTGAGTAATGAACGACTCAGAGGCATTTTTAGTTGTTTTTTCATTCATATTACCCTTAATGTCACTTATACTAAATGAACAATAAAATTACAAAATATTTATGGCCAAGCCTGTGCTCCTTCTATATTGATGTTATTCATCTCCATCAGACAGTTTTGGGGTTTTTTTTGCTTTGTTTTTGTGGCAGTCCACCACTTTCTTAGATCTTAATATTTGTCTTTTAAATATGGTCCAGACCTTCTGTCACTTTTCTGGGGTTCTTGGTTGAAGTTTAGAGGTTGAGGCATTGATACATCACTCTTCATAGACACGCGTGACAATGTAGGAGACTCTGGTTTTGTTTGCCTCTCTCTGTGGGTTAAAGATGGAGATGAACTTAAATGATTATCAGCTGTAATGTATCAATATCTCACAGTCCTCAGTCATCATTTGAATCTCCCCCGGTGCCATTTTTAGTGGCACTCTTTCTGTACTCTGTTCATCTACACCATACACAGTATTTCTTTGTTGTTTTTTGTTTGTTTGTTTTGTTGTATTTTTATTAATCTATTTGTTTGTTTGTTTGTTTGTTTGTGCACTCTACAATTAGATCTGTTTTCAAATTTTGCCTTTTGAATACAGTCCAGACCTGTTGTCACTGTCTAGGGGTTCTTGGTTCTTGAAGTTTAGCGGTTGAGGCATTGATGCATCACTCTTAAGAGAAACACAAGACGGTGTAGGAGACTGTGGTCTCATCTGCTCCTCTCTGTAGTTAAAAGATGGAGAGTTTACCTTCACTTTAACCGCAACCATGTGGATTGTTCTGCACATACAAACGTGTGCACATACACATTCATTTGCACAGAATCACTCAAAACCATATACCCACAATCAAAATTATGACATCAGCTTTGCATTTTGTTACATCGGTGTGATTAGAATTTTCTGCATTGTGCCAACGGAGAAAAAGCAAACATGTAAACTGGATGAGAATAAGTACTATTAATTGTGGCAGAATATTGCTGATAAACCAAAAAGTACCTGTTCCTAATTCTTTACAGGGAGACAATTCTTGGCCAGACAGGAAAAACTAAAGTTTGGTGCAGAGAGTAAATCAGTAAATCTGACACAGAATGTTTATGATGTGAGGTTGATGGGTGTATTTCTTACATAAAGTATGTTGTTCAGCTCAGTTCAAGTCAAAGGAGTGATTAAAGTTTTGAATTATTGGTATGAGTCACTCTAACGAGGGCAAGCAAACTACAACTTTCAAGAGGAACAAATTTCTCACCTTTTAAAGTCTGTGTTCTCCTTCTTAGGGTTAGTGCCTCCCTCCTCATAATCTTTGAGGTAATCCCTTTTAAATGGAGTACCTCCCTTTTTATCCTCCGTAGAAAGACTCATATTAGAGCTAGTATCTTCTTCCTCACACTCTCTAGAAACGCTCAGTTTTGAGGTAGCACCTCAACTCCCACAATGCACCACTCTCCAGAGAAACCTATTTACAGGAGTAGATCTGTAAAGAAACAAAACTCTTGTCTTGTTAAGCAAGCTGTGGACATTTTCCCTTCTCACGTATATGCGGAGTGTGAATGCAGAACATACATAAATCAAGGGATGCAGTAATCCCTTATGAAATGTTTAGTAACACGCACAAACCCAGAATAACGCATCAGATGAATGAACAGATGAATGTCTATGAACTATCTGAAGCTGAAACTAATGCTTGGTCAGCTTTAAATCTGTTGGTGATGCTAAGGAAGCTGAACAATAAGCCGTGGTCTAACGGTTAACAAACCAGGCTCGTGACCGAAGGGTTGCCGGTTCTATTCCCAGAACCGACAACCATGGCTGTGTGCCCCTGAGCAAGGCATGCTGCCCACTGCTCCTGTGTCTGGAGTGTGTGTTCACTACTGGTGGGTTAAATGCAGAGGACAAATTCACTGTTCACACTGTGTGTGTGATCATGGAGATTTACATAAAAAAAATGTACTCTACTGTAGATGACATTTTTCAAATATGGACTCATTAAAAAAAAATAAACAAACAAACAAAAGAAAAACCACAAATCGACTATCACCAAAATCAGTGCTAACAGTACAATTATCATGCAGGAATAATCTCAAAAATAATTGTAATTCATCTGTGGAGCAAGGCACACTTCCATCATAACCCTCAGATTCACTACAAATGCACTTTGATCTGCCAGTGTCTGAAATTAAGGCACTGTATTCAAGTTTTGGATAAATTAAGAGAAAAAAAATACAGCTGTCAAATGTGATCTGACCCTGATGCAATATTTGATATCAGTCAATTCAACTCAGCTCTGAAGCTTTTAAAATGACATTCTTACTCCAAAGACCTTTGACCTTTGACTTGATTTGATTTCTTTGAAAATATTTTAAAATGATTTTAACATTACTTTGCTGGCTACGTTATTCTCAATCACTTACAAATCAATCGATACTAAATGTTTCTTATTATTTATTTTAAATACTAGTCATCGAATATTATGGAAGCCCGTTCCCGCCACTTAAAAGAAAAAATAAACAGATCGCAACTCGTTATTTAGAGATATCATCTCGTTATTTACAGATAGCATCTCATTGTTTAGAGATAATATCTCGAAGTAATGAGATACTATCTGTAAATAACGACATACTATCTCATTACTTCGAGATAGTATCTCATTATTTCGAGGGAGCAGGCTAATTCGAAACTGAGGTGTTTCTGATCTCTGGCGCTCAGTCTACAATAGCAGAGGAGACTAGTGAACAATTAACCTAGAACAATAATGAATTCAATCATTGAAAGCTATTTTAGACGTGGATACACAAATCGTGAAATTCTACGGCTTTTAGATGACATGCATAATATCTTTCTGTCAAGCTTTCTGTTGTCTGTGGTAACTGACTGACTAGATATACAATCTCAAATCAATGAGATACTATCTCTAAATATATAACGACATATAATCTCTAAATAATGAGTTACTATGAGTAAATAACGAAATGGAGTCTCAAAATAGCGAGTTGCAATCTGTTTTTTTTTTTTAAGTGGAGTCTCAAAATAGAAAGTTGCGATCTGTTTTTTTTTTTTAAGTGGCGGGAACGGGCTTCCATCTCACGCCTTCCTCGTGTATGGCAATGAAATTCGAACGCAGGCAATTGCCCATAAACCTCATAATATTGTGTTCAGTCGATTTTGTTTATGTCCCAACCTGTCTGTGTTGCTGCATCATGCATAAATTTGGTGAAGCAAACCCTCAAGTGTTAACGAATTATCTTTCACATACAATTAAACCTCACGCTACTTGCACCTTCAAAATTCGAAACCTTCATGCAAAAGCATTCTAAATAATAAAATTAATTCACGAATTCATCAGTTTAATCAATAACCACTCTGACTCAATCTTGCCACACATACGTTTAGTCACTATTTTGCCACTATTTTGTGCAGTGACCCCTCAGATGAAATGCATTTAACAGTGTAAAACCATGCCAAATTCAGCTTTCATCCCATTTTGTATAGAGTCTGCTGAAACTGCATGATGTATGGCTTCCACGACATTTACGCCTAGATTACAGCCTTCATATCATAGATTTTCTCATTGTTCAGAGCGGAGAATCAGAATCTTTTAATAGACAGCGTGTGCCTAACGCTCTCGTTTGTGGACTCAACACAAACAAGCACGTTGTGATTTATGTTTTCTGTTGTTTAAATTATATGGATACCGTAAAAATCCATTATCACCCATTTATATTTCTTACCTACCGTTTCTTTTGCGATTACACATCAGCCAAACCAAAAGCCGAAAAACTTTACTTAAAGTCTGCTTCTTCTATTTCTCGTTTTTAGATGCAGAAATGTTTCGATTTTATAAGTTTCGTTTGTCAGACATGTGATATCACAGGGAGTGTGCGACTGGGAGGGTCCTACTCAGTTAAAGTAGTCTGACTGGACAGTGGTCTAGCACAACAGGAAAAGTGTTTAGCAGGTTACTTCTTTTGTTAGCGCTCTCGTGCGGATGATAAAATGTGTCCTCTTACGTAAATTTTCACGCCTTAGAGTAAAGCAATTAGTGTTGGAGTCTGAGTGTAACTGAGAGGATCCAATCTATTGACACTGTAACCACTATCACTCAGTTCCCTTGTGGGTGAAATTCTCAGCCTGGGCCGAATGAGACTGAGTCCCAACGCTACACGATACCTGTTCTGTGACAAAAACAACAGAACTCTAACAATGAGTCAGATGCAGTGTAAGTTTATTGTATAGTTCAAAAGACATACAACAAACTGAGTCAGGTCCCGGGGAGTGACTGACGCCTTCTCACAAAGCACCGGTTTTTATACACGTTTTCTCAAAAAAAAAAAAAAAATACACATTACTTTGTCTCTTTGTCTGTGGGGCACCTCTGCCAGCCCATCTTCACAGACCCCTCTCATCGCTGGTTTATGTCACTTTATTATTGTTTAGTTCTTTTAAGTTTACCATACGTCGCCACCAATATTTACTGCCCTGCTAAGTGGTGGAGTAAGATATATCACAAACCTGGAATATTTCACCTTCTCCATATATTATGACTGACCACAACACTCTGGCAGAGGCGCCGTTCTTTTCCCATATATTATGACTGACCACAACACTCTGGCAGAGGCGCCGACTTTATCTCACATGCTGTCCCCTAAAGGGCCACACAGGTCTCTTCTTTCTGAACAAAGAGAACTTGATGTTTCTTGCAATACAAAGGATTGTATAGTTATAGCTGTTAATATAAACGATTACACTGATTCACTCCTATAATAACGAATACATTATTGTTACATCGTTTATCATGGTTACTACAGTGGTTATCTTAAAGGAGAGTAATATTTCTCCAACACCCTGACAGAATATGACTGTGATAAGGCAGGAAACACAGTGTATTCACAGGAACCTGTTTGCAGCGAAAAAACCCAAGGAGGCTCAAGGGAAGTGTAGAGTAGTTAGTTTAATGAAACTTCCAGAGCCAAGTCACAAGGCAGTCAGGGTTCAGTACCTTTTAACTGATGGCGAAGTAATGAGCTGTCACAAACCAGTAAAGTAATTAAATAACATTAGTGAAGTGAAGATAAGTGAGATGAACATAAGTGAATTTTTTTTATTTTATTATATTATATTTTGTAAAAGTTTCAAGTTTTAGCTGTCACATGCCAAGGTACAGTGTGCAGTAGCAGTGAAATGCTGGTCAGCAGCAGGGCAGACTGTGCAAAACTCACAATAGGAAAAATAAATATAATTTAAAGAAATAACTGAAGGAAGAAAGAAAAGCTACACAGACAGCTAGATCAGAAGTATACCACACTGCAGGATAAATGACTGAGATACCAGTTAGGATACAGGATGATTGTAGAATACAGGGTGGTGACTGTAGACATACATCATTATACTGCTGTATATTGTGTATAATGCTGTATAAAATAAAGCAAGATACAGTGTTATGATATATATCATAATTTGAAGGAAAGAAGAAACTGATAATATTTCTCCAAGGTTTATATTTGGGCTAAAATCCAATAGGCTGGTGCCAACTGTCCTGTGCCCATGCAATTGATCACAGTGAAAGATGCAATTAAGTCAGTTTCTTAATGGCTTGACACACCTAGTTCTGGTACATCACATAAGAATAGTGCTGGTGACATCTTTGTTCAGTCACGCCTCTTCTGTTGGATACAATGGAAGTACCAACAATACAGCAAAAAATAATAATAATAATAACAATTAATGCTAAATCAGTGCTTAATGCTTCATTAATCTAGTTTAAGTGAAGAAACTACTCTTGCCTGGACGTCTGATTTAATGAGCTGTATGATAGACTGTTTCTGAAAGTGCTGTAATTTTCATATGGTTTATTTATATTCATTGCTTGGAGAGAGAGAGAGAGAGAGAGAGAGAGAGAACTCATGCTGCATTTCCTCTGTGATCTTAATCCATTTCAGGGCTCCAATTCAGATGACACAGAGCCACTGTAGAGTCATAGTAAACACCAAACCCTGTGTAGAGGGGTTCAGTAAATGCGGTGTGGACTGTGTACAGGAGAGTCAGTGTGTCACTGTTGACAGCATAGAAGGACAGAGAGCCAGCACGCCAGTCTAGATACACTCCCAATCCGGTGGATGGGCACTGATGAGAGATTACATTAATTCTCTTGCCATTGTGATGTAAGAGAAATCTATTCCTCTGACACATCAACATGTATGACTGGTTATTGGCTCCCATAAATCCTGCCTTACTGGCACTCTTATTTACAAATCCAAGGCATATACTTTGTCCACTCCATTCCAATTCCCAGTAACAGTGCTCAGTCAGACCCTCTGTACACAGAACTTCAGGATAATCCTCAAATCTCTCAGGACCAGCAGGATATGGCTGCTCTACTGGAGTCCGGGTTGCTCTCCTGTTTCCCTCAGACAAAGAGAGGCTTCTGTGTGCTGTGTTGTGGTTCAGTGTTAGTTGACAGGCATCTGTAGACAAGAGAGAAATTACTATTACCAAATCGTCATGTTTAACGTTTGCTGTGGTCATAAAACATTAATATTACTGAAGTGCACATGTAAAGATGGATAGAAAGACATGATAGAAGAGAGGCAGGCAGAGCATCTGAACGTCATATCAGTTTATTTGCTTTTAAGAAATGATGAGATTCTGGTTAGATACTCTCTCTCCATCTCTTTTCATCAGTTTTCAGTATCTGAATTTAAATAAATATTTTAACTGGAGTCAACCAGACATACATTTCCTCAGTCCACGTTTCATCCTGCATTCTCCACCATGGTGAAATCTGTAGGAAAATAAGAACAGACAGACTGAGTGGGAGCACACACTCTAAATAACAGTGTATCACTGGGAGAGTTCTTCACACTCACTCCAGGTTCTCCAGTTTACAGTGTGGATCCTCCAGCAGAGCAGAAAGCTGCTTCCCTCCTGAGTCTCCTGGATGATTGTAGCTCAGATCCAGGTCTCGCAGGTGTGAGGGGTTTAATCTGAGGGCTGAGGCCAGAGAACCACAGCCCTCCTTTGTGATTAGACAGCCAGCCAACCTACAGAGACAATAAGACAACAGTTCAGTTCAGCGTCTGGGTTGGACCTGGCAGGTGTAATGATGGTTGAACTCATAGAGGAGAGACAACAAAGAGAGAGGTGCATGTGGGGAAAGACATTGTTTTTTTATTTAGAATTTCTCCCAAATGCACAGGCTCTTGTGTAGCAAAGATTATTAAATTAAGAAATGTAAGTGTCCACAGGCATTTATATTCATACTGCAGTTTCTCCAGTTTGCAGTGTGGAACCCCCAGTCCATCAGAGAGCAGCTTCACTCCTGAATCCTGCAGGTCATTGTCTGTCAGTTCCAGCTCCGTCAGGTTAGAGTGGGGAGACGTCAGGAACAAGGCCAGATCTGCACAGCAGCCCTGCGTGAGACCACACTCTCTCAGTCTGTGAAGACAAGGAGAAAGGGTCAGTATCAGGTCATTTTTCTTTACCCATCCTCTTTGTTTAAAATGGGTGACTCTCAACTGAAAATCAGAAAATGAACAATTGCAAGAGATCTCCAAACTCTTTTAACAATTAAACACAAACTGTGTGTTAAAGGTGAGAATTGTAATTATGATCCTGGACCACAGCAAGACTATAAACATGATTTCAGTGATCCATAACCAAAGAATACTATCTAATAAGATCCAATTAACTGTATGATGCACATTTGGGGAAAAGTGGATGAAACTGGATTTCAAATTGCACGTTGTGTTCAACATGCTGAAATCCGCTATTTTGACTGAAAGACCTTGGTTCAGGGTATGTTACGTGGCAGCATGTGCTCTGTCCTACACATATACAGCGAAATTTACTCACCTCAGGTTTGTCAGTTTAAAGGGTGAATTTATCAGCTCAGAGCAAAGTCTCTTCACTCCTGAATCAGTCAGGTTATTGTGGCTGAGATTCAGGTCTCTCAGAGGTGAGTTCACTGATGTAAGAACTGAGGCCACAGTTACACAGGATTCAGATGTGAGATTACAGGCGGACAGTCTGCAATAGAGAATGATCAAAGTTGCATTAGACTCCTGTTAAGTTTGTGGTGTTAAAATTAGTCTCCAGCAGATTCACATCAACATTCAATAGATGATGTGGTATCCAGATTGAAGAAAGGTTTATAAATGAGTAAAATGGGGTTAAAGAGGTTACGCACCCCAGTTTCCATAGTTTGCAGCATAGATTCAACAATCCATCCCAGAGCTGCTTCACACCCGAATCTGTCAGGTTATTGTGGCTCAGATCTAGCTCTCTCAGTGGTGAGTTTGGTCTTTTGAGAAACGAGGCCACAGTTTCACAGGACTGAGAAGAGAGATTGCAGCCAGACAGCATGTCATAGAGAATTAAGAAATTACTTGAATTCATGACACATTTATTTCATTTGTTTCGCTGTACTCCAGTGAAGATTCACGTTACAATGCCATGATTGTTGTTGTTGCTAATCTAAATTCATTTAGAAACCTAAATTTAGAAACCTAAATTCATTTTTGAAACCTAAAGAATCTACATATCCAATATTCTAATTATCCTGAGGGGCCGCAAAGTGGTACAGTGGGTAGTGCTGTCGCCTCACAGCAAGAGGGTCTCAGGTTTGATTCCCAGCCAGGGTCCTTTCTGTGTGGAGTTTGCATGTTCTCCCTGTGTCTGCGTGGGTTTCTTACCACAGTCCAAAGACATGCAGGTTAGGTGAATTGGAGACACTAAACTGCCCCTGTTTTCATTCCACTCTGTATTCTATACATTTTTAGTTTAATCTTTCAACTAATTTTGACATGAATTAACATTGGACATGATAAGCACAATAGTTGTGTCTAGTTGATAAAATCACAAAAGACCACCCTCCTCTAGGTCAAGTCATAATCTAAAAAAAACAAATATACACAAACATTGAAAACAGTTGGCAATCCTTTGCACAACACTTGTTGTTTGTCAAACATATAAAAGAACTTATAAAAGAACCTATCTATCTATCTATCTGTCTATCTATCTATTTAAGACGATTGAGACCGAATACCATCGTTTGTACCATCATTGAGCCTGAATTAAGAAGACTACTACCAAAAACAACCTTTTAACATCAAGAACACTGATGACAACAAGGTCAAGAAAAACATAACTGATACTATATTTACACTTTTCAGTGCTATTACAAAGACTTGGATGGTCTTTTATAAAGAAAAAAAAAAGCCACACAATGGATGCAACTTCAAATCCAGTGCTTACAAGACAGTAGCATGTATTTCTGTTTTTCCTATTAGCCTTAGAAGTTGAGATAGGAAAGTATGCTAATATTTAAGCTTTATTATACAGTGATCAAATGTCAACTCTTGTGTCGCCTCTTCAAAATGTAAAATCCCCGACTAACCTGACCTATTCAGCACATATGTGGTACATCAGGTTAAACATCACTTTGAGAACCCCCCCCCCCACACACTTTTTCATGACATGCCTTTTTATTTTCATAAAACACAGTGAAAGGGGACAATGTATTTACTATTTCATTATTTATTTGTTTAAATATTTAATTTATTTATTTATTATAGGGCATATAGTTTAAATGACATACAATTGATACAATGACATACAACTGATACAACTTCTGATCAAATCAAACTGAATAATCAAATTGAAACTGTAGCACTCACAAAGAATTAATATATTCCATTCAGCTTATTAAAATGTGGGAGAATGATTGAAGGACATACATTTTCATAGTATTATCTTCTTAACAAATGATCACATATCCTGTAACTGAAAATTTCAAGAAAATACAGTGTTGCATGCTAAAATCCTAATCTCTTCAGTGTACACTCATTTGTCAAGATAGGTTAACTACCCCTTCTTTGACTAAAAAATATGATCTAGACTGGGCAGTACATAAGGTTCAACAGAAAAGGATAAACATTTAAAACCACAGATCCAAAATCCAATCTATTAGAAAGCAAATGCAACTAGATCTAGACAGTTTCCTTTTTTTTTTACAGTGGCCTTCCCAAATTGTGTGTACTTTTCAGCAACACTTCAGCTGTCAAATGAGCATGTCATCCTTTCTTTATTTATTTAATTTATTTTCTAGGTAAACTGCAGAGAAATAACCTTGTCCTAAACAAAACTAAAATTGAGTAGTTCTAGGGGTTTGTATTGACATGAATAATGTTTTTGAATATTTTAAAAGTTCTGCAATATTTTTCCTCTGTCATACATGATGTCACACTCATCACACCAATACCCACAATGTAACAGATGGATAAATAATTTTGTAAAATATAGTAAACAGTGGGCAGAGTACAGCTGTTTTGAAGGTAAGAGTTTTGTAAGATAAAACAAGAGAAAGGAAAACAAATTGTAACAGAACATAAAGTTTTTTATCATTTTTTATCATGAATAAGTAAACACACAATAATGTTACCACGTAAAACAATAACTGGCCACAAGGGGGAGAGGGAACCCTGTGATTGACAGACACAGAGTGCAATAGGAAAGCAAGACACAAGGCACCAACAAATAAAAGATAAATGTATATAAGAAATAATGGAAAACTCAGGGCCTTTTCCACACTTGAACTACAAGGTCCCATACATATGGAGAATGTTGGTCAGTGTAGATGAATCATTTCAAAGTGCAAAAGAATGTGCGATGATAATCAAAAATTTCAGACTGCAAAAGAATGTGTAATGACAGTAAATAAAATGGCTTAGTGACCAGGGCTGATATAGCTAGTGAAATAAAGCAAAAACACATAAAAAGTACAGCACAGCAAAAACAGAGAGCAGAGCATCAGGCCTAATATTCAACTTCCCCCCACCACCCATCGGAAGAGTTGAAGAGCCTAATGGCTCTGGAGACAAAGGATCTCTTATGTCTGTCTGTTGAACAGCTCTGTGACAGCAACCTGCCACTGAATGTACTCCTCTGCTTTGTTATGGTGGTGTGCAGTGGGTGGAAGTCACTGCCCATGATAGCCAGCAGTCTGCACATTGTCCTTCTCTCTGCCACCATCACCAGAGAGTTCAGCTTCATACTGACCACAGAGCCAGCCCGCCTGACCAGCTTGTCGAGCCACATAGCATCTCTCTTCTTAATGCTACCTCCCCAGTACAACACAGCAAAGGAAAGAACACTAGCAGCCACAGACCGGCAAAAAATCTGCAGGAGTTTCCTACAGATGTTAAAGGATCCCAGCCTCCTCAAGAAATAGAGCCGGCTCAGCCCCTTCCTGTTAACATGGAATGTCCATGTTCTCTGACCAATCAAGTTTGTCATCCAGCTGCAGCCCAAGGTATTTATTGGTCCTGACCACTTCAATTGTCCTGTTTTTTTCTAATGGGGCAGTCTACATACTGATAGAAAGCAGTGAGCATGGAATCCAGGGTAATATGATTAAAATTGCCGGGTGTGGTGTTTGCAGCCGTGCGATGGTTGCATGTATGATGTCACACACCGTCCCTGCATCCACATGTGGAGGAACATCAACACAAACAGCAATGGTATGCAAGAACTCCCTGGGCATGTAGTGTGATCAGAGACTCATCGCCAGCAGTTCGATATCCCGACAGCAGATCGTCACCTTAACAGTCACATGCCCTGGATTACACCGTTCTGATGTTTATGAGCAGTGCGAGTCCCCCACCTTTGCTTTGCGATAGTTTAGCATCACTGTCAGCTCTCATGGTGGTGATTCCGAGGAGGTCCTCTGATTCCTAACCACAGCCGCTAGCTTGTTGGACTTGTTGGCCAGTGAGTTCAAATTCCACATAACCACTGAGGGAACAGACGGCTTATATCTCCTGCATTTTTCCATTTGCCTAGCCATTAGCTTAGTGCCAACTCTGCACCCTCTGTACCTGTGCCTCTGTTCCTCCAGAATGGGGTGTGTTGTGGCAGCGTGACCCTTTGTTCAGAGTGCAAGTAGCAAGTAGACAAAGTTTCTGCCACTTGCTTGCATAAAAGAAAATTCCATATCCATAGGATACACGGAATACACTCTAAACACGCAGTAGATAAGCAGAAAAGTAAAAAAGAATTTAAAAAGAGTAGAAAAAAAAACCACTGCACAAAGACTATGCTACTGAAGTATTTAGCTTCAATTAATAATCAATGTTCTTGAGATGTTTACTCAGATGATCATTTTCTTCTGCTACACGAAAATCGCTATTTTGCTGCAACTCCCCAACTGAACCAATGGAGAATTGTAACCAAATAACTGACTATCTCCTGACTATAGGTTTGAAAACACCCTAAACCTCTGTGGATTTATTTGAGCTTGCACACTTTCACTCTGGAGTTATGATAAACCCTATACCCTGTAAAGAGGGGCTCAGTGAATGTGGTGTGTAATCTGTACAGGCAGGTAAGTGAGTCATTGAAGACCCTGTAGAAGGACAGATCACCAGCATCCCAGTCTAGATATATAGCAACTCGGTTATTGGGAAGCAGAGGGGAGGGATTTTCACTTGAAATGGGTGGAGATGCAGCAATTTTCCTGCAATTTTGGTAAAGATGGAACCCATCGTCCTTGCAAAGAAGACTGAAGCATTTTTCATTCAATTCCTTGGAACCATCATATTCTTGGGAGCTCTTATACGTAATTTCTATAACAGCTTTTTCCCCTTCCCACTCCATCTCCCAGTAACAGCGACCAGTCAAAGCCTCTCTACACAGAACTTTGGAAATGCCCTTATATTTCTCAACATATCTATACTGTGAAAGGCCTTTATGAGTCTGTATCACTCTCGTGCTTCCCTTAGATAGAACTTGGCTCAAGTCTTCTGTATTTTGGTCCAGTGTGAGGTCACAGGCATCTGTAGACAGGAGAGAATTTACGTCATGGTGAATTGTTTTCATGGTAAGAAAACAAAAAATCATTCAGTGTGCAAATGAGGGTGATGAAAAAAGCATGAGGTAGAAAAGTTACTCTTGGTGTTATACTTTAAAGTAGACAATACAGTATACATTTGTTCTTCATCTTCATTCTTTCTATTTGTACATTTTTCCCTCTTGTCATTATTTTAGAATTATTGGTAAGGTACATATACTTACATTTCCGTGGCCCACGTCTCATCCTGCACTGTCCACCAAAGTCCAGTCTGAGGGAACTTCAAAACAAACAGGGTTGAGTCTCCAAAAAACATCTTCTTACTTCCAGTCTAGTCAACTCCATTTTATAACCAAACCATTTGTTTATGCGGTACTATTTCTAAAGACCCATTATTACTAATGTTCTACATCACTGTTTTTATTCATTTATGTGGTACCTAGCTCACCTAATCATAAAAAATTATGAATCACTATAACGCTTTATTCAACAATATTTTTATAACTTTATATTTAATTTTTAAAAGAAACAGCTCAGTATGGTTACCGCAGTTTCTCCAGTTCACAATCTCGATTCTTCAGTAAAGTGGAGAGCAGTTTCACTCCAGAGCCTCCTGGGTGATTGTAAGTCAGATCCAGCTCTCTCAAGTGTGCGGAATTTATTGTCAGAGCTGAGCCCAGTGAAGCACAGCCTTCCTTTGTGATTGAACAGCCAGATAGCCTGCAGACATCATTAGATAAATGCCTCTTACTCATAGAAACATTGTGTTGTACTATATGAACAAGACATACTGCGCATTACAGATGTGCAGACACATACATTTTCATGGGTAGAAAAATGGCTGCCATGAATGAATGAATGAACTGTTTAGATTATTGACGTTGATAAAACCATATGTTACCTCAATGGATGTGACAGCAATGATGTGTTCCATTGAAATCAGATACATGTCAGACTAACTGTTCCTTGTAATTAACATTATGTCAAAATCTAGCCATTTTGAGATTCTTCCAGATATGGCATTGTATTAAAATGTGAATTTCAATTTAAAAATGTTAAGACAGTTCAAATTCAACTAAAACTTAATGATCTGTAAACTGTACTACAAACACAAATGTTAAATTAAATGGTAGAATAAGTTATAGAAGTACTAATATACCATTTACAGCCATCTTCCTTGGTCTGAGAGTTGATATTTGTATGGCATGTTTGTCAGTTTCAGAGTTTTGCAGCAAAAAATCAAGATAAAATTCAAGTCACAAAAATTCAAGATCTAACAGACAAAAAGTACAAAATTCTGCAATGCATACCTCTTCAGTTCATTTTTTGACTGACCTGTACACCTAGGAGCTTAAACTTAAAAACCGAAAACATTTGTATTTACCCCAGTTTCTGAAGTTTACAGTTCTGATCCCTCAGTCCATCAGAGAGCATATTCACTCCAGAATCCTGCAGGTGATTGTCTGTCAGATCCAGCTCTTTCAGTTCAGAGTGAGGAGATCTCAGGACTGCAGCCAAATCTTCACAACAGCCCTGGCTGAGGCTACACTCCCTCAGTCTGTGAAGAGAAGGAAATAAGATTTGGAATGTCAGGACTAGACTTTCAGGAGGCTCAGATACTGTCAGGTCACTCACTATCTGAGGTGCATCCTTCATATGATCCACAAGCATTTTGAAGCTTTTTTAGGCCCGATGGATCAGGTGTGGCATGTCGGTTGAATGACTGAATGACCAGGGGCGTTTTTAATTGTGAGGGGTAGATAAATTAGAAAATCTTTGGATGTGTGTATTGGCATTGGCTCAAAATCAGCTGAAGACCCCACATCAGGACCATCATCTTCAATTTCAAATCAATGTCAGACCATTGTTGTGCCTAGACCAATCTTCCCCACTACAGGAGGGATGTTTTTATAGCCACTATCACACGGGCTAAATCCACTGGGGCCATGACTGATCATAGCCAGCAGTATATGGATAAATTTGACAACTGCCTTAAGAAAGAAATTAGCATCTAAAGAGTGTCAGTGCTATAGATAATCACATCAGAAGCATGGTCAGTGCTCATAAAGACATACTCTCCCGCTGCTTTACTAAGATCTAAGCACATTAGAAAATTTTATAAGAAAGACTTTTTTCTTCACTATATATATTGAATATATTGAAACCTGTTTTGTTTGTTATGGGCATGTAAAGCCCTTTGAGACTTTAAATACTGATACTGGGCTCTAAATAAACTTGAACTTTGAGTACTAATTTCACCATCTTGATCTTAATGTTTTGGTGTTGCTGTTTTGGTGTTCAGATATTCGTTCATTGGGTAGGTATTCGGTTTTCAATTTTGGGATTCAGATATTCAGGGGTTTTTTGTTCATTTGTTTGTTTTGGGAGATTGCTAAATGTAGGATACCAATAAAGGCGAACTACAAAATAACAAAATACATTTTGTCAGCACAGTCTTGTACTATATTTATACATGACTGATATTATACTGTTTAACCAGTAACGTTACACATATGGTGACCAGACCTCCCGGTTTGTCTGGGATTGTCCCAGTTTCAAGCTAGATGTCCCGAGTCGCGACAAATGTCTGTAAAACACTAAAATGTCCTGGTTTTCAATATTTAATACGAAATTGTCCCAGTTTTCACCACAATTAAAATAATATTAATAGTATTACACTTGTTTTCAGCGCTTACATAGATGTTTACCATATTGTGTCCCACTCATTATTACCTAACCCAGTCAAAAAACACAAACAATGCACCGCATGTCTGAATTCAACACTGATTTGTCTGTTTGTGTGTCAATCAATCAACGTGTCGTTGTCAAGGCTGTTGCTAAGATGCTTGTGGCTCTGTCTGACAGAATCTGTTAGTACGCTAACAGTTAGCAGTTAGCATCATGCTAACTGAAAGACAGTCTTGACTAAAGACCTCCTGAAGGCTTCATCATTTCTTCGTGAAGTATCCGGCAACAAAAAAGCTGCACTCTGCACACACTACAGGAGTAAATTTTCGGTTGTGCATGGTGGAAATGCCGAAATAAAAGATCACATTAATGAAAATACCTATGGTCCGTGCATGTGTGCATGCATGAGGATGACGTGCACTTACTTTGCTTGGAAAATAGTTGCAACTGATCTGAACAATTAAAATAAAACATAGAGAGTAATGCAGGAACATCCATTTTCTTTGGAGAAATGCCTGGCTTAGTCCCTCCCTAGTAATGCAAAGCCCCCACCCGCCGCCGAATGTTCGAATACTCGCTGTTGATTATTAACGAAGCTCCGGAGCCCAAGAATTGGAATTCGGCATAGCCCTAGCACTTACCTTAGTTTCTGGAGTTTACAGTTCTGATCCCTCAGTCCATCAGAGAGCATATTCACTCCAGAATCCTGCAGGTGATTGTTTGTCAGATCCAGCTCTTTCAGTTCAGAGTGAGGAGATCTCAGGACTGCAGCCAAATCTTCACAACAGCCCTGGCTGAGGCTACACTCCCTCAGTCTGTGGATAGAGGGAAATAAGATTTGGAATGTCAGGACTAGACTTTCAGGAGGCTCAGATACTGTCAGGTCACTCATTATCTGAGGAGCTTCCTTTATATGATCCGCAAGCATTTTGAAGCTTTTTTAGGCCCGATGGATCAGGTGTGTGCTTCAGTTAAATAACTGAGGTTTTACCAATGGTGTCTTTGAATTGTGAGGGGTAAACACATTAGAAAATCTTTGGATGAACACACTGGCATTGGCTCAAAATCAGCTGAAGACCCCACATCAGGACCATCATCTTTAATTTCAAGCCAATGCCAGACAATTAGGGGGGCCAAACCTCCACACCAATCTACCCCAGGACAGGAAGGATTGAAGGTCTACGTTATACAAAAATGTGACTCATGGTGTTGTTTAAAAGCTAAATTTATGACAATTATTATGAAATAAGTTTAGGGCTGCCGCAATTAGTCGATGTAATCAATGACATCGATGATGAAAATGCATCAACATCAATTCATTATAACAAATGTTTTTCTTCAATATCATTATGTACGGTAATTGCAGTCAGGGCTGTCACTAACAACTATTTTTCTATCAATTAATCTACTGACTAATCGAGTCTAAATTCATAAAAATAAAAAAAAGATATGTCAGTTAAAAATACTAATGTCGACACATTTGCATCGTCAGTGTCATCGATTACGTCGACTAATGGCAGTGGCCCTAAATAGGTTGTTTGAAAGTTATATGATTACCTTTTCTGTTATGAAAGTTTACTAAATTTTGCTGCCAAAATATCATAAATCCATAAAGAGTGTGAATTGTACGATTATCTCCCTTCACAACTGGGCGCAGTTCCTAGCTGAGGGAACATCACAGAGCTTCACTGAAGTAAACTTCACTGGCTGGTACCTCATTGTCTCAGACCCTGTGGCCTCAGATCTGATCAAACCTGTGACCTAAATTTCTGTGGTACCCAAAGGACATCACCTCCTTATAACTGATTGCCCAAGAATATTTTGAATTCAAACATCTCCCCATTAGGGAAGCGTCACAGATGAATATTGAAGCTCGCATCATCGACAAATATTTTGTAACTGTAGAAAAATTGGTGTTTTTGGCCATAATCAGAGGTATTTTACAAGAGAAACACTGTAAATCACCCATGGATCTACTACTCATAAAATCTTGATAAGTTCATTTAGGGGGTAAAACAAAGATATACAGGGAAGCAGATCCCTAGACTGTAGCTCAAAATCACTGGAGTGTTGCAAAAATTACTACACAAGTGAAAGTAAATTCAACTGATCCGTCTGAACTACTAATGATAAGTTCACACTGCACAATTTTATCCCTGATTTTCCACTCGCCAACAGCTTTTGGCGATCGCCAACAAAAGCCCCAGATCAGAGGCAAATCGGCATTCGCTTGGAGCTCGCAAATCGGCTCTCGATTAACATTGTGTGAATTGTTCAAAGACAATCCACCAGAACAGGGGAGGAAAAGGTCAAATATATGGCAGTTCTTCATCATTCTGGTCTTTTTTTCTTTACAGTATGTACTCCCGCAGTTTTCACAATATCAATTCCACTGCAGTAACAGGGCTGTCCTAATGCTGTGTAGTGTGCTTGTATACAGCTAACGGATCGGTCCACTCATAGTTATTAATTGCTGTTTTTAATTGCTTAATTTCCCTTTTTTTAAATGTATGGGGAAACCTTTAAATCTCCAGTGGTATGCGGGAGACTGCACACAGTCGATAGTTGGATTCAATGGTCTTTTGCTCCGTGAAGCGAGTAGCAAGCTCATACCGGTATGAATCAAACACTGATGCTGTAGCGCAATCACATTCGCATTTTCTGGTGGAAATGCATCTCTAGTTCTAATCTACAGTTAAAGAATTGTTTCAATTTGACAAATGTTATTTTCGTTGACTAAAATGATGTGCCATTTTAGTCCGTGAGTTATTGACTAAATTGAATCAATATGACATGACTAATATTTGACTAAATTTAAGGGACATTTTAGACAAAAGACTAAGACTATGACTAAATTTTAAAAATCTGAAAAAAATAACACTGGTTATGACAAAACACAAGAGCAAGTGGTGAGGGAAGGGTAGAATGACTAACAGAGATTACTTGATTGTAAAGCATAATTTCTTTGTAATTCTATCTAAAGTAGGCTACCCTAGATGCTGAAAATACGTTCCTGGGGTAGGAGTTCTACAACATCCATTCTCTCACCCATATTCTTTTCCTTTTATAGCTCTCTTTTTCTCTGCAAATCAGCACACAAACAACTTGGATCACTCGCTTGCTGTCATCTATTTTTGGAAGCAAAAAATCCCCATCTAGAGCATGGTATCACATCACACCCTGTGTTACTTCTCGCGTGTGTTTTCATGACAAAACGTAGTTTGGAGACCAGGCAGACTCTTCGGAGATTCCTCCTAGTGAAAGATCTTATAATGAGTGACCCCTGTTGCTGATCAGTCATGTAGTGTGCAAAGCACAGCAACTTCAAGATTCCCGATTACAAGACAACACGTTGTGTAGTGTGAACAGTACAGTGACCTGACGACTTCGAAAGTCATGTAGTGTGTCCTTGGCAAAAATTAATCAAAAGTTAAATCAAAATAAAATAATGTGGAAACTGAGAGCACAGTTTCTTATAAATGACTATTACCTGGTTGTTTCAAGAAAGGTGTAATCATATGCCTATAATGACTGCAGACAGGACATACATCTTCTCCAAGATGAATGCTGATGGGGTGCATGAAAGCCCCGATAAGAATGATCTTAATTATGGTCTGTCCTATCAAACTGGTTGGGGGCGGCCAGTCTTTGTAACACACAACCTTCCTACTACTGTTCAGCAAGGATCAGTACTTATTTCACTGTTACTCTTTTATTTTATTATTAAATCTTTAAGTTCTTCTTTCTGCTGTTGTGCAATTGATATGGAGTACTTAAAAGCCAAGTAAATAAGTAAAGCTTAAAACATGAATAAAGAAATGTAAAAAATCACTCAGCATGGCACTAAATCTTTTATGTTATTATGTATTCCAATTGACATGTTTTTACTTATTCAGTGTTTCTTGTATGTAATTATTCTTTGCTTTAAATTTATTCACTTCATAAATTGAAATTTTCTTTACATTTATTCACTCATTCTTTTTAACTTATTTGTTTTCCTTGTCAGTCACATACAAGGAAAATAGTAAGACCAAAGTTCTAAGAGGAGACCTGTCTGCAAGTGGTCAAAAAATAATACAGTAACAGGACATTTCTGCAAGTAGGTATAGACATGCATATGTTGTGTTTAGATGCTACAGTCAATGGACTATGAAAATATGTATTTTGTCAGTCAGAGAAGAAACTGTAAATTTGGTAGAGTTTGTGTTGGCTGGGTCAAATTGTTTAAAAATGTTGAGGGAATGTTTTTAGCATTAGAAAAATCTTAAAAAGAAAGAAAAAGGGCAGAAAGAGAGAATCAATTAGCATAAATAAATAAATGTATATATGAAAGAATAGATATAAAAATAATATACCCATACATATAGGCATAAATACTAAAATACTAACTTTAAATCCAACCTTATTCATTTATTCATCTGTATTTTTTCAACTTTTTTCCTTGCATCAAGAACAGTAGTCTTTACATGAGGCGTTCAACAGGGTGAACTTATGTGACTACTCAGACCTTAAACCTCAGCATGACTTGCTGTTTTGTACCTTACTGCTTCCAATGTATATAAGGTGGCATCAAATGACCACCTAATTCTTTTCTTAGAGCTGAGTCTCAAAAGTGCCAAAAAAAAATCAACATATCCAGTAACTAAATACTAGACAGGGCCTTACTTACCCTAATGATTGTAGTTTACAATGTTCATTCTTTAGACCAGTTGAAAGCAACTTCATTCCCGAATCCTCCAAGTAATTGTCAGTCAGCTCCAACTCTGTCAGGACAGACTTAGGAGATGCTAGTGCTGAGGCTAGATCTGCACAGCACCCCTTTGTCAGATTACACTCCCAAAGCCTATGGACAGACAGAGACAAGAGTTTTTGTAGTAAACCCATAGATATTCTGAACAAAATCATACCTAAAACTGACTTGAGTAATTGGATACTTATTGGTTTTGAAAACACAATTTTTGCACAGATGCCCTTAACACTAACATTGTGAATATTCTGCCCTTGCTGTTGCTGACAGTTAGCTAAAATCCTTCCTTATCACAAAACATGTGCAAAGATTTGAGTAGCCATTTAATGCAGCAAAAGAAAAGAGAATCAACAATAAAAAGAATGTGTGAAATGTATTACTGAGCTGTATGGTAAGTTAAGAGTACTAGAAAAGGCTTACCCACAAATGTGGAGTAGAGAATAAAAATTGTACATAAATATTTTGGCTATTGCTGACCATGAAATATGGAACAAATCGCTTGTGTAATCAGTCAGCGTAACACTGAAAACAGCATATCCAAATACCTCACAATCAATATACTAAAAGAGTTCTCCTTCCAAGTCTCAGCAAAGTAACAGCAACAACAGAAACAACAAGAATAAGAATAAGAATAAGAATAATGTTGACAAATAAAATGTAGGGGTTACTGTCAGGACACTTGTCAGTTCTTTGGTAGGCCACCAGAAAGTGTCATGGCTCACTTGCAGATGTATTTGTCTCGCCATTAGCTACTACACTTCTATATTGCTAAGTTTGTCTATTTGAATCTTCTTTTTCCTGATCTGTATGCTCAGTCTTAGAATTACTCTTGTAAGTTTTGGGCGCCTTTTGCTTTGCATTTTTGGAGTGTGTCTTCGGTTGGTTTTTTGAGTGTGTTTTATGGACCTTGCCTGATCGTTGGACCTTTGTCCTTCTTCCTGTGTTTTTACAGTTTTTGGACTGAATCTTCTGCCAGAAATTATTTTTTGCAAAGATTTCAAGTAAAGCTTTTGTCAAGATTTGTACAAATCCCCTCCCCTGAGTTGTCAGAGAATCTGGGACATTTCAGTCTTTCAAGGGGTTTACTGGTTCAATGCCTGGTCAGGGACCAGATCTGCAACAGCAAAACTGAGCCATTCACATAGATCTATCAAAGCAAATCCCTTGCTGCTACTCTCATTTGTCCCTCCACCTCTCCTGTCAACCAGGTCACAGTAAACACTGCTACCTTTACCCATTGATGTCCATGGCATTTGACAGTGTCAGGCGGTAGTGTCGCTACAAGAAGCAGCGTTACTAATTTAACTACAGTAGCGTGGTGGTAACAGTGCTGTTTTCTGAATCAAAGAGCTTTTTAGTAGCAAAGCTCCTTTATTGATTAAGTAGTGCGGTAGCGTCCACACTAGCAGCATTTTCCCGAGCATTTCTGACGCTCAAGCACAGAGGCACCTTCTGCTGCAGTCTGAAGTAAAACTAAGAATCAGTGCATGACTAGGTTGACCATATTTTGGTCCTCAAAAAAAAAGGGGTGGGGGGCGGGGGGGGGGAGATGCATGCCCCTCCTAACTTACAGAGAAATTTAAGTGTATGTCACTTTCGGTTCCTGTCGTTGTGCATATAAGGCTGATGCTTGAGAATGCAACGTGAAACTGCACCTGTACTTAACTGCCAAATACATAGCCGGCTAGTCTTTAATAAGATAAATAACTAAAAGCATAATAACAGTGCCAAGATGACATAATTTCTTGGTGGCGTTATGGCTTTCTTAAGGTCTCTAAGCTGTTGCGGCGGTGTTAATGGTAATGAATGAGAGGCAGTTTAACCAATGTTTATGGCATGATAGTGTACATGACCGCTCATTGGTAGCGTGCGAGAGGGCAGGACCTAAAGAAAAAGGTCAAGGCAATGCAAACGCACACACAATGAGTGGCTACCGTGGAAAGCAAAAGCCAAATCCTGGACATTTTTGCGGATTTAGAAATCCCAGCCGGACGCATTTTTAGGTCTGAAAAAGAGGACATGTCCAGGAAAAAGAGCACGTATGGTCATCTTATACATGACGCCACCGTGTAAGGGAATATAGACACATGAGCTTGAGTTTACTTGATGGAAAGATGGCAGAGGAAACCCATAAGGCTAAGGACGGAGAAGAATTGACCCAGAAAACATCGCCATGGCCATTCACACCTCAGTTTTGTTATTCTGGGGCACATGTTTTTTGTTTGTTTGTTTTTGTTGCCACATTGGTTTTGGAGCAGTGAGAGTAACAATCACGGGTTATTGTTTAATAAACAATTGAACTGAACATTTTTTTACCTTCGTATCTGTTTGACTGACAATTATATTGATCACTGAGATAGTATTGACTTGGATAGTACTGGCATGGAGTTGGTTGAATTTAAAAAAAAAAAAAACTAAATAAAGTAGCCTCTGATGTAAACTACTCTTGCCATGTTGTTGTAGCTTAGCTTGCTACATTTCTGTGGTGGTAGCTTCAGTGTAGTGAAGCTTCATCTAATGTAGAGTAACTGGTAGCTTAGCTCACTACACTTTCCATGTGGCTTGCCCAACACTGGCATTTGAGCTGCTCCAGGGGGCTACAATTTTCCTGTTGGACCTCTACAATGCCCACACCCTGGTCTCCCATGGGCTACTACAAAGTTATGCCATTCAGCTTTTCCAATGCCCCAGCAGTCTTCCAGACCCTTATCATGCAAAACCAGTTTATTTTTGTTTACCGAGGTGACATCCTGGTTTTGTAAAAGTCCATTTGTAAGCATACTAGGCCTGACACCTCTGCCAGAATTTACTTTTTGCCAAGATTTCGAGACATGGACCTTGCTGAGTTTTTAAAAAAAAAAAATATATATATATACAAATCTGCTCTCCTGAGTTGTCACTGCGTTTGGATCCTCTCAGTTCAGAAGACCCGTGACCCTAATTAGGATAAGCGGCTTAGATAATGAGTGAGAGTGAGTAAGGGCTGGGCAATATGGCCTATAAATAATATTACAATATATACCACAATATTTTGAAATCTCCTCTAAAGCACCTCATAAATGCTCAATTTAACCATTTGATGCATACAATCACACCAATATGATGCTTCTAGTAGTCCATGAAACATATGTCTGCATTAAAATTTTGTTTATATTTCTTAGTGATTTCTACTGAAACAACTTTAAACTTGCAAGCAAAAAGCGGGAAATCACAACCAAGTTAAATTTAACAAAACAGTATTTATTCAACATCTTCCTTGCGATGCCAAACCACTGCCAGATGATGGATCCAGTGCTGTTTCCTTTCGGAACCAATTCATCCGCCTCCATCTTCTGTCACTGTTTCTGAACTCAACACGTATAAACTCGCTTTGGCACTTCACTTCTTCCACTCTCTCCAGGCTCTTTCCCTGTTCCCTCCAGATACAAAAACACAAGTCTCACCTATATATGTGACACATGCTCGCCCAGGAAAATGGTCTGGATGGGTGGGTGAGTGTGTGTGACATATGTATGAGAGTTTTTTTCTTTTTGTGTTTGTGAGAGGAAGAGAGCCATTGGAGAGAGCTAGAGAAGCGAAACGGCAAAGTGAGTCTCATGCCAGATTATATGACAATTTGTACTCAATGTTCGTGATAGAGCAATTTACTACATCATACGTAGAACAAGCCGCGACGCATCGAGTATATTCAAAGTATCACTCACCCCTAATGGGAGAAACATTAAACCAAAGTAAATGGCATCATTATAGTCCTCATTGTCATTAGTTGACTCATATAAGCTACCATATGCTATAAAAAAAATCTTTTACACGGTTGATTTCAACTCACTTCAGTGTCTGTAATTTGCAGTTTGGGCTCATCAGTCCTTTACAAAGTAGGTTCACTCCTGAATCTGTGAGGTTATTGCTGCTGAGATCCAACTTTCTCAGGAGTGAGGTCTCTGACTGGAGAACTGTGGCCACAGTTTCACAGCAATCAGATGTAAGACAACAGCCAGCAAGTCTGTAATAGAGAGAGAAGTTCTTTAACATTGGATATGATAAAACAGAGCTGATTGTTTGACTTGAATGATTCATTTGGAATTCTAGTAGTGCTTTCACAGATCATGACACTACATCGGGAGAAACATGGAAGATGCTCTGAACCTTCAGGTGTTACATAATCTGTTTGGTTTTGATCTCTGTTTCATTTGCTCCTGCCATGTGATTGAAAAAAACAATGATCCATGACCAACTAAATTCATAAAAAGGCCACATTACATCCAAACAGCACTGTTTGTGGCAGTATGCAAACTAAATAGTGAACCCTCACCACAGATGGTGATATTTTGTGTAGGTACTGGCTTGAGCTCATTTCTACATCCTTAATGTTCAATATTGCTCAGCAATTAATACACTTAAATCTGGTGTTTTCCCCTCTGCTTTTAAAACAGCTGTGATCAGGCCTTTACTTAAAAAAACGAACCTTGACCCTGAAGCTTTAAATAATTATAGGCAGAGCTCTAATCTCCCGTTTCTTTCAACAATACTTGAAAAAATTGTAGCTGCTCAGCTTATAGCTCATATGTCCTCTAACAGTCTGTTTGAAATGTTTCAGTCAGGCTTAAGATGTTTCACTCTACTGAAACTGCGCTTACTAGAGTAACTCATGATCTTTTATTAGACATGGATGCTGGTGCTACTTCTATTCTTATTCTGCTTGATCTGAGTGCAGCATTTGACACGGTCAATCACACTATATTGATAAAGTGCCTAGAAAATCAAATTGGCATTCATGGCCTGGCACTCTCATGGTTTAAATCTTATCTCTCTGAGAGAAAGCAATGTGTCCACTATAATAATATGACCTCTGAGTACCGTGAGCTTAACTATGGTGTTCCTCAAGGATCAGTCCTTGGCCCCCCTCTGTCCTCTATTTATATGCTCCCTTTGGGTGACATTATTTGTCATTACAACATTAACTTCCATTGTTATGCTGATGATACTCAGATTTTCTTACCTATCGAGCACAATGACTGCTCTGAATTGGCTAACCTTGAGGAGTGTCTTGGTGCTATTACGGGTTGGATGTGTTCATATTTCCTGATGCTTAACGCAGGCAAAACTGAAATGCTGGTCATTGGTCCACCTACGCATAAGCATCTTTTTAGTGATCTTACACTTTGACAACTGCATCATCTCCCAAAACTCTACAGCTTAAAACCTTGAAGTGATTTTTGACTCTAGTCTCTCGCTTGGGAGTGATTGAGTGTGTGTGTGTGTTTGTGAGTGCATAAGAAAGAATCTCTCCCCTCCAGCTAAGCCACCTCCTAGAAGGACATCTAGTCGCTGAACAGACTAGTGGATGGATCTCCAGTGGCCGCTTGGGAGCCCTAGGTTTGAAGCCTGTGCCAATGCCTACTGCAGCCTTGCAAATAACCAGCCCAAAGGCACTGCAACTTCCTGATCTTATCTTCACTGAGTACCCATGTACCACCCCAGCTGCCTTAGACCCCTGAAATGTGTTTTGCTCCATGGCTCACAACAGTAAAGCACACCTCCTTGAAATAAACTGGTAATTTGACTCATTGCTCCTAATTGTCCTGTGAAAACTAAAAGAACAGTACACACTTAAAGTAACTAAGCATTATAGGCATGGCTCTGCGTACCCTAATGATTGTAGTTTGCTGTATTGTTTCTCTAGTCCAGTCAACAGCAACTTCACTCCTGAATCTGGCAAGTAGTTGTCTCTCAGTTCCAGCTCTCTCAGGTCAGAATTAGGAGATACCAATATTGGGGCAAGATATTCACAGCAGCCCTCTCCTAGATTACATTCTCTCAGCCTGTGGAAGATATATATGTAGATGCACAAAAACACATCCATGCTGTAGAGAATTCACAGATACTCCAAACAAAACCAATCTCAAAATTTACATGACTTATTGAATAAACATAGGTGTTGACAACAGACTTTTCACAAAATTACATTTATCATTAACATTGTAAACATTATAAACAACTTCAACATCTTAATTCAAAAAGGTTGAGCCATATTAGCCATAGTATGCTACAAAGATCTATCACAATTTTTTTTTAAATGATTCACGTCAACTTACTTTAGTGTGTGTAATTTGAAGTGTACACTCATCAGTCCATCATGAAGTAGCTTCACTCCTGAATCTTTCAAGTCATTGTAACTGAGATCCATCACTCTAAGGGATGAATCTTCTGACTGCAGAGCTAAGGCCACAGTTCCACAGGAATCAGAGTTGAGATGACAACCAGCAAGTCTGTAATAAAAAGTAAGCTCTTTAATATCAGAAGCAATAAACTATATCTTCTCCATTGTCTTGAGCACTGTCCTGTCACACTCCATAACACTGCAGCTTGAAAAACATGACACACACCTGGGAACACTCAGGTGACTGGTAATGGACATGGCGTTGTTCATTGTATAAGTAGCTTCTATAGCATGATGGAGCAATGGATCTCCATGATCCCCACATCCATCATAAAGGCCACAGTACAACAAAAGTACTCTAAGTGGCAGTACAAACTAAATAGTGAACTCTTATCAGTGTAGATTAAAAAAGTATTATTTATCAGTAATACTGAGCCAAAAATGGCAAGATTTACTTTTATAGTGCAGTTCATATCATACTAACTGCATTATTCAAATAACACTACTTATTACTGACATGGGGAAATCTAGAAAGTTATTGATTATTTATTATTTCATTATTGCAGTTTTATCAGCGAGACGTAGCATATCCTGTATTCTCAATGTGACCAGTGAAACTACAGTTATTATTTAAATGTAAATATATAACATTTACAGTGTCTTTTGGACACATCATGAGTCCTTGTGTTGGTTAAATAGCTTGCTAAATGCTAAGTTATCATTTAGGGACAAGTGGTTCACTTGCATTATCACAGGACTGACCTGACTGTCCTACAGTTCCTCAGCACTGGGAGCAGCCTATGCAGACTGGCTACTGTTTTTTTGCAAATCTTCGAGTTAAACTCATCCAGCACCTCCTCTGACATCAGTAACAGATAGGCTAAAGCTGAGCATTGGTCTGGTTCCAGTTCTTTATCTGACAGAGTTCCTGATCTGAAGGCATTCTGGATATCCTCAACCAAATAGTTGTCATTCAGTTCATTCAGACAGTGGAAGAGATTGATGATCCTCTCTGGTGATGATTCCTCCTTGATCTTAGACTTAATTAAAGTAATTGTCTGTAAATTGTTACTTTGGTTAGTTTCTTTCCTTGTATTTGATGAGGCCTTTCTGCAATGGCTTGATTCATGTCTCCAAATTGAGCTCCTCAGTTGCTGGTAGTTTCTTGAAGTGTGTTGTTTTGTATCTAGCTTTTGTGAGTGACTTTCTTCAATCAGAGATTCTGGACTTGACAGACAAATATTCCAAATTGTCCCATGTGGTTTTGAAATCCGTTTTCTTTTCAAACCTTGTAGGAGACTCTGGTTGGAGTCTAGTGAAAGTCCAAGAAGAAAGCGGAGGAAAAGGTCCATGTGGCCATTCTTACTCTGCAGGGCTTTGTCCAGTGCACTCTGGTGTACGTCATACAGCTGCAATCTGTACACTTCATTTTTGAATTCCTTTGTGGTGAAAACATTTTTGTTTTCTTCCACACAGCAAACATGTGCATACACTGCAGCTAGATGCTCTTGAACACTTAGATGTAAGAAGCAGTAGACCTTGTCCATGTACAATCCCAACTCCTCTCTGAAGATTTCTGTGCACAGAGAAGAGTATTCAGAAGCTTTACTAACATCAATTCCGCAGTTTCTCAGGTCCTCCTCATGGAATATTAAATTCCCCCTCTCCAGCTGTTGGAAAGCCAATTCTCCCAGTTTTAGTATCATCTCTCTGTCTGATTCCGACAGCATTTTTGGATTTCTCACTGTGACTCCATTGTACTTCTTATTCTTCAGACTGATCTGAATGAGCAGGAAGTGTGTGTACATTTCAGTGAGAGTTTTGGGAATTTCACCTCTGCCTGCATCCCTCATCAAATTCTCAAGCACAGTGGATGAAAGCCGACAAAAGACTGGTATGTGACACATGATGTAGAGGCTCCTTGATAATTTGATGTGTGTGATGATTCTGTTGGCAAGGCTCTGATCACTGATTCTCTTCCTGAAGTATTCCTCCTTCTGAGGTTCACTGAACCCACGGATCTCTGTGACCTGGTGGATGTACTGAGGAGGTATCTGACTGGTTGCTGCTGGTCGGGAGGTTATCCAAAGAAGAGCAGAGGGAAACAGATTCCCTTTGATGAGGTTTGTCAGCAGAACATCCACTGAGGTGGACTTTGTGACATCAAACACACTCTCGTTGTTCTGAAAATCTAGAGGAAGTCGACACTCATCCAAACCATCAAAGATGAAGAGTATCTTGACCTTTTCATATTCAGTTACATGTAACTCTTTCAGTTGTGGTATGTAGTCATGAAGAATCTGGATAAGACTGTATTTCTCTTTCTTAAGATTAAGATCTCGGAAAGGTAGAGGGACTATGACAGTGATATCTTGATTTGCTTCCCCTTCAATCCAGTCAAGTATGAACTTCTGAACAGAGACTGTCTTTCCAATTCCAGCAATACCCTTCGTCAGCACTGTTCTGATCCGTTTGTTTTGTTCGGGAAGTGGTTTAAATATGTCATTACATTTGATTGAACTCTCCTGAGTTGTTTGTCCCTTACAAGCCATCTCAATCTGTCTGACCTCATGTTCATTATTGACCTTTCCAGTTCCACCTTTTGTGATGTAGAGTTCTGTGTAGATCTCTCTCAAAGACCTTGGTTCTCCCCCTGAAGAAACTTCCTCATTTATATAGGAAAACCTTACCTTTAGGTTGGCTTTATTTGCTTGCTTCACTCTTAGCAAAGAACTACCTGCAAAAAAATAGTTTAAATTAAGTTTTTGACATGATATTAACAACTGCACCCACAAGAGGTTCTAAAATATAGGTACATATCATAAAGTAGAGTAACAGCTGTTTGACTAGAACGTAGGGTGTATCATATGCATTCTAACTGTAGGCGTATACTGTGTGCATTTACAAAGGAAAATACAAATAAAATATATAAAAGAAATTTGAACAGGCAGCGCTCAAACTTCAATTTGAATGTATATAACATGTTTGAAAGGACAACATTCAGTCCTTCATTAACAAAAAGTCAAGGCAAACTGATTTATAGAAATACAGCTGCTGAGAATGACATAAGTATGTCAGACTTACCTGTAATCACAAAATGAGCTGTAATTTTCAGAGCTACATCTTCTTTAAAGCTCTCCATTAATTTCTCAACAAAAGGAGAAACGTTGAGATCCTCTTGCAGATTGCCGAGGCACCCTGGGTAGTTTTCATTCAATTCTTTTTGAAATTTATTTAAATCTTCAGTTTTCATGTTCTCAACCATGATCCTGAGAAGGTGTTGAATGCCTGACACACTAGAATCCTACAGAGAACACAGACAGGTTGGTGTACCATATTGTATGTCTTATACTTGTAGTAAAAATGGACTGAATGTCTTGAGTACACACTAACCTCTCTGTAGAGTTTACTATGGTCTTTGTGTTCCTCTACTGCACAGACTTTACAGATGTATGTCTGGTCAGTTTTACAGAACACCTTAAGAGGTCTGTGGTGCTGCTGACAGAGTCTCTGCTCCAGGTCTCCAGTCACCTCCACCAGTGTGTGTCTCTGCAGTGCTGGTATTGTGTAGTGAAGCCTGACATGGTTCTCACAGAGGGAGGCAGGGCAGGTCAGACAGGACTTCACAGCTCTCAGCTTCATCTCAGCGCAGAAATCACAGGCCACATCTCCAGGTCCACAGTAGCAGTGCTTTCGGTGAACATGACAGAACACTTCCTGCCGCTCATGAAATAAGGCCTGCTGCCTGATGGATTCTGATTTCTCCTCCTGATGTCTGGAGGTAAGCAAGACATTATAGTGGAATTTATGTATTAGATGTTTTGCTTAAGTGTAGTGGATAAGATTATGCATTTAATTTACATGATGCCTCATATTTATTTGTAATTGACAGTAAATCCCCGTTTCTTTGATTGTTTTGGGTTCTGCCTGATCTACTTTCATATGTTCATACTTAATCAGTGTCTATCAAATACGTAATTTTGAACACGACACAAAAAAACTTGAGAAAAGCTTTCATTAGTTCAATGGCTAAAACTAAAAAAGGTCTACCAGCACCAGTCACATGTTAGTTGAATTGTGCAAAGACAGAAACAAGTAACTTTTTGGTCCATGTATTATAAGCAGTAGCCCAAAATGGAGAAGAGAACTGATGGCTAACTGTCTTGTGCTCAGTTCTATTGCTAGTCAAAGCCGATTCTGGTGAGATCTCAGTTTCAGTTGCTGTATATCATAGTTTCATGTTATATACAGATGTAAGAGGCAAAAAGTCTAAAAACAAGAGACCTTAATGTTCTCTAAGCATATCAAGTAACTCTCCTGTTCATGCTAGTTGTCTCACAGTTCGTAGCTGCCATCGCATTAATGCCTCCACCACTGCTGCGCTCGCTGACCTGCTTCCTACTGTTCTCAACTCTTTCAATGATCAGCAAGGGTCTTTGAATGACTTGACAGACAGTAATTTCTACCCTCCATAATGTAATAGATATGGTAGCACCATTAACTACAACAAATAGCCGTAAACACTCAACGCCTTGGTTTAATAATAATACCCACGCACTGAATCTCCTGTGTGTAGGAGATTGAAACAAAATGGGCAACTAAATGGGCCTCTAAACTAGAGGTCTTCCACCTCGCCTGGCATGACAGTCTGATAGATTATAAACGCACCCTCTCCACAGCCAAATCCACTTATTACTCAAAAATCATTAATCTTAACAGGTTCCTTTTGATACCATATCTAAACTTACCAAGAATCACTGCCTTCAATCTAGCCCTTTTACTACAAACGATTTTGTTGAACTTTTCTTGCAAAAAATATACTTAATTTGTAGTGATATTCAAATTAGTTTGTCAAATCAGACTGCCTGCATGCTCTCCATTAATGCGCCTGAGATTTATAAGGATGTGCACCCTTTAACTCAATTTAACCCTGCCTCTCTTGATGCACTGTCCAAATTGTTGCATTCTGCTAAACTAGCCACTTACCTGCTTGACCCCCTACCTGCTAAACTTAACACAGAGCATTTCTAAGTTCTCAGCCCAGCGATGCTTAACGTTCAAAATATGTCACTAAAATCTGGTGCTTTACCCTCCGCTTTTAAAACTGCTGTGATCAGGCCTTTACTTAAAAAAACTAACCTTGACCCCGAAGCTTTAAATAATTAAAAGCTGATCTTTAATCTCCCGTTTCTTTCAAAAATACTTGAAAAAATTGTAGCTGCTCAGCTTATAGCTCATATGTCCTCTAACAGTCTGTTTGAAATGTTTCAGTCAGGCTTCAGGTGTTTTCACTCCACTGAAACTGCACTTACTGGTGCTACTTCTATTCTTGTTCCGCTTGATCTGAGTGCAGTATTTGACATGGTCGATCACGCTATATTGATAAAGTGCCTGGAAAATCAAATCGGCATTCGTGACCTGGCACTCTCTTGGTTTAAATCTTCTCTCTGAGAGAAAGCAGTGTGTCCATTATAACAAAATGACCTCTAAGCTTAACTATGGTGTTCCTCAGGGGTCAGTCCTTGGCCCTCTCCTATTCCCTATTTACATGCTCCCTTTGGGTGACATTATTTGTAGTTACAACATTAACTTCCATTGTTATGCTGACAATACTCAGATTTTCTTACCTATCCAGCACAATGACCGCTCTAAATTGGCTAACCTTGAGGAGTGTCTTTGTGCTAACAAAGGTTGGATGTCTTCAAATTTCCTGATGCTTAACGCAGGCATGACTGAAATGCTGGTCATTGGTCCCCCTACACATAAGCATCTTTTTAGTGATCTTACACTAAATTTTGACAACTGCATCATCTCTCAAAACTCTACAGCTAAAAACCTTGGTGTGATTTTTGACTCTAGTCTCTCGCTAGTCACTCATATCAAAAACACAACCAAAACTGCCTTTCAACACCTCTGTAATATCACTAAAATTAGGCCCTTTCTATGTATGGCTGGTGCAGAAACCATTGTTCACGCATTTGTCAAGTCTCGCCATGATTACTGCAATGTTCTTTACTCTGGTCTGCCTGCTTCCAAAAGTCCTCAGCTGGTCCAGAATGCTGCTGCAAGAATCCTGACCAGAAAGTCTGACCACATTAAATACTTAATTACTTCTTATTAACATATAGAATTTTACATGGGTTTGCGCCGGCCTAACCAGCTGACTTAATTACACCCTATGACCACCCCTCGCACCCTGCACTCAATCTGGACTATTAGTCATTCCAAGAGTTAAAAAGAAGTCCACTGGCAACCGAGCCTTTTCCTACCGCTCTCCCTTTCTCTGAAATGGTTTACCTACAGAAATTAGGGAAGCAAACTCTCTTCATACCTTTAAAATGAGACTAAAGACTTATCTATTTTCTCTAACTTACGGATAATATAACTTTGATTTTACTTTGTTATAGACATGTAAAGCCCTTTGAGATTATAAATAGTGATACTGGGCTCTAAACAAACTTATTATTATTATTATTATTATTATTATTATTATATGCTAACTGTTCCCTATATTTCAAACTAGTTACCTGGGTGATAACAGTAGACAGCTAGGAATGTCTGAAGAGCATGGCTCTGAGAGTACAATGCTGAAATATTTAGCAATTTTGTAGGATCCACTTTTACAAAGAAAAATGTTTTAACTCCTGAATATTTTGTTTGAGTTGAAGCAAAATTGCATTTTGATGTTTGCTTGGACCTTCATATTGTCTTGTCTTAATACAGAAAATGAATTCCATGAATGGTTCAGTAATTTGACATGCGAGTTAGCAAGTCATAATATCAAATAAATGCCACACAGAACTTGTGATAGATTTAGTCAGTGATTTGGACCTATGACTAATGTCCTACCACTCTCCTACCACTCTCCCTTCCTCTGGAGTGGTCCACCAATGATATCTTTAAAACCAAATTAAAAACTTATCTGTTTTCTCTAACTTATGGGTAATATTACTTTGATTCGACTATTAGGGAGGCTCAGTCTCTGCCTGTAGGCTCTCCTGTCATAGTTTAGTTTAGTCTCTGCTGGTTTAATTGTCTTTCACAGTTTCTCTCTACTCTCTCTCCCCTCTCCTCTCTGTCTTGACCGTGTTGTTCTCTCTAACTAACCCGTTCTCCTCTGGCGGTGTGAGTGGTTGTCTGTGTCTCGCTGCATAGATGTTGCTCTCATCTTTGGGTAGGTGGTTTGACTTTGTGCCTGTGCCCTGTGTTCCCTGGCCCTGTTTGCCTTGCATGGCCCTGCTCCTCCTGTGCCTTCCACAGCCATTAGCTTTGCTGTGTTAATGCATATATGCACTACATTCCTAATTTGCTTTATTAAGTCCTGATACCCCACTAACACTCTCCTTTTACCCCCTCATCTTCTGTGTGTGTATGTCTCTTATGCTTGAGAATGAATATAGAGCTGTAAGCTGATATTGTACTTGGACTGAATTCATGATAGTTTTATATGTTCTTTCAGACCAAAGAAGATGTGTAATGAATGTATAAACTGAGCATTATAAGTTGTGGGAAAAATATTGCTTTGCATTGTGATTGTAACTTTTAGAGGGAAACTGTGCCTCATGACTATTGCCCTGATGAAATATGAATATTGTAGGGACCGCTGCTTGTGAAATTGCTATATGCTGTGGAATGTATCTCTGTGTTAGAACAATGAACACGTAGAAGACAGGGCTTCTGAGTAAACTGTGTGTCTACACCACTCACAAAGCAAACACCAAGTGTCCTGTGACCCCATGTGACAGGTTATCTTGTAAACCCCCACACATGTCCATAGATGCTTGTCTCATCGTATAAAAAGCTTTGCACTCCTTAATCTCAGTGAGAACTGTGCTTGATCTCTGGGGTGTGCTTCTCCCATGCGCATAAAATAATGACCATGATAGCTTTCAGACCAAGGGAGTTTGTGTAAATTGAGAATCATAAGATATATAATCTAAACAGTTCAGACCTTTTGTCTCCTCTGTGAGGCTCTGAGCTGAAGTTGGGTGGGGCGTGCATTGAGCAGTCACTCTTCATAGACACACAGGATGGTCCTGGGGACTCTGGTCTCTCTTTTTCATGTCTGGGGATAATATATTGAAGTATACACACACTGGTTTTCAACATTTGCAAATATCCAAATTTCAAAAAGTACAATAATATCCATGCATGTTACTACTATACATATGTAAGATTATAGTGACATCTGAACAGACATGGTTCATGATAGGAGAACTGTTTAACCTGATGGTCTTATTACCATAGATACAAAGAAAGCCTCACACCTTTGGCACCACATTACTGATGTTTGCTTGGACCTTCATATTGTCTTGTCTTAATACAGAAATGAATTCCATGAATGGTTCAGTAATTTGACATGCGAGTTAGCAAGTCATAATATCAAATCAATGCCACACAGAACTTGTGATAGATTTAGTCAGTGATTTGGACCTATGACTAATGTCAAAAACAATTTTTATTTACCAGATCTTTCAATTATTCTATATGTTTCTTGATGACATAATGCAATAACCTGCTGCAGTGTTGGGGTAGTTACTCAAAAAAAGGAATTAGTTACAAGTACCAATTACTTGTTTAAATTGTAATGGGATTACATTACTCATTACTCCTTTTAAAAAGTAATTCAACTACTCGTTACTTTTGAGTTACTCTCTGACACTACAAATTCCCCAATTTACCACATAAAAATATGAGGAAAAACATCATAGTCCTTTCATTACTTTATTTTCAATGCAACAGCTTAGTTTAAAGTATGAACAAAGTTAAAGGCATAACCTATCAGCCTTTAATTAGTCAGCAGTGTAGCCAATACTAGTGGAATAGCCTACACAGTAAAACTGAGACATCAGATACAGTGGTTAACCACCGGTAGTTTCTGAGGTAGCTAGTAATACGTTCTGGTATCATCATCAGCTGACAGCTGCGTTATCTGTATTTTGTGATTAAAAGTAACCTTAAAGCTCTCCATATTATTGTCCTGGTTGGCTAGACCATATTTCCGGGTTTTCTCAAATGTAGCAGACCTGGCTAGCTAGCTAAACAGTTGTCGGTCTTGTCCCATTTAACGGGAGCTACTGTCACAGACCCAATCTCTCCTTAGTGACAGTGGGTAGTCATATCAGACATACAAAATTAAGGTAAACAGGTGTGTGTCATGTCATAGCTGCTTCTACAGTCATGTGTTTTAACATTGCTGGAACACTGTATTGACCAATTAGCACCCAGGACCAGAGCTATCTGTTTTAGAAGTTAAATTGAAATATTCAGCATGAAAAACATTGTTTTTAAAAGGCGTGTGTAATGCAGGAAAGGACATTTTAATAATCCAGTAACTAATGTGATTCCTGAAATTTGAACTGTAATGTTTTACTTCATTACGGAGGAAAGTAATATAATTACAGTAGCATGTTACTTTGTAACTTGTTACCCCCAACACTGATCAGTTGTTCTCTGTTCTACCATATCCAAGCCTTGTATGTCACTGTCTTATTCCCAAGGTTTACCACATTATAACGGGAAGATTGTATTTCCAATGTCATCAACTCACTTTTGTATCATATATGGCAATGAGAGCCAGTATCTCACAAAGAAGTTTAAAACAAGTGTCACAATTAGACATGTTATATCTCCTGCACCAGCAACTTGAGAAAATATTTTATGATATTGATCAGTCCTAATACTGTAAAATAGACTAGATACATGATAGTTCTATAAGTTCTTTCAGACCAAGGGATACTGTGTAAACAGAGAATTAGAAGATATCAAATTTAAACAGTTCAGACCTTTTGTCTCCTCTGTGAGGCTCTGAGCTGAAGTTGGGTGGGGCGTGCATTGAGCAGTCACTCTTCATAGACACACAGGATGGTCCTGGGGACTCTGGTCTCTCTTTTTCATGTCTGGGGATAATATATTGAAGTATACACACACTGGTTTTCAACATTTGCAAATATCCAAATTTCAAAAAGTACAATAATATCCATGCATGTTACTACTATACATATGTAAGATTATAGTGACATCTGAACAGACATGGTTCATGATAGGAGAACTGTTTAACCTGATGGTCTTATTACCATAGATACAAAGAAAGCCTCACACCTTTGGCACCACATTACTGTTGGAGCCAATACCAATTGATTAAGGCAAAATACAACCAGTAATGGGCGAATGGCAGCCATCACATACAAAAGGGGAATTTAGATTGATATATATATCAATCAATCAAAGCCAAGACAATCACAGACTTTTTAACTCTAATTTATAATTGTTTTTGAGGAGAGTGGCAACATCATCACTATTAGGTCTCCTATTGGCACTTCTTTAATTACGCATGTACCCTACAGTGTAGGCCCCACAGAAATCATGTAACACCTACTTAAGGTAATGTGAGCTAATATGGGAGCTGCAGACTGAATAAGACAACAATGATCAGATATTTCTGTATTTACAATCCTCTCAAATATGTTTATGTTCTGTATGCAGAAGCACTGCCTGCCAGTACATGTCTTACAGTAAGCCTTACTTTTTGTTTGATAGCACAGAAAAGCTCTCTATGAGCACCCACCACCAGTTGCTTGTCTTACACAGGGAGTAACTTCCTGGACTATAGATAACAAACAAAAGGCCAAACACAAAATGAACAAAACAACTAGAAAGCCAGCTGCCTTGCATGGCCTTGTATTTAGTTCTATTGTTAGTCCACGCCAGCTCTAATGAGGTCACCATTTCAGTAGTTAGTTTTATTTTTGTATCATGTGTGGAGATAAGGGACAGGGGCCGATAAAAGATGTCATAAAGGAGTCTAAAAACAAGTGAACTGGGACAGCTTCATGTTCACAAAGCACTTATTCAAATTGTTCTGTAAATTTCAAACTAGTTACCTGGGTGATAACAGTTGACCACTAGGAATGCCTGGACAGCTAATAAGGAGGGTACAGACTGAATAAGACAGCAAAGCAATCCTATCACACCTGTTTAAATTTCACATGCAAAAGTACTGCTTGTATAATGTCTTACAGAAAGCAGCCTGTCTGCTTTCAGAGACTCTAATGGATAACTCTTTCTGTTAGTTGCTAATATCAATTTATACATGCTGTTTGCAATGTTACATTTAGCTAAGAGATTTATCTAAAGTTTTCATAGTCAAGAATGCTTTGTGCAGTTTCGTTTCTTTGCTTTAAATTTATAACACGTCATTTTAGTGAGTCTATGTTACTTATCAGCTTAGTAATACTTTTCTTAAATTCTTTTTGATGTAGATATTTTATAGATCTGTGCTATTACGAAACTGTTCTGAGAAAAGAAAAACAGAGGAAGTTGAATCCTGTCTAACCAGAAGAGCAAGTACAGCAGAGGACAAAACAGTAGTGTGTGTGTGTGTGTGTGTGTGTCTGAGGGAAAGAGAGAGAGAGAAAGAGAGAGAGAGAGATATAAATGTCTTTAGATCATCACTAATTATGTGCTGTAGGCTCAACATTGTGATTAATATCTCACTTTGACACTTTGAAAAGCCATTGAGCTGTATACCAATCATTTTTGGTAGCCTATATTTGCCTAATACAGCATATAAAATATTTGAAGCAATTTTGATGTTTTTAGGTTCTAATTCCTTTCCATCAGTTTGTTAAAATATAATTCTACTGTAACTATGTACATATATCTTGTTGTTGCGTTTGAGTTGAGTTGAGCAGTTAATGTGCAATACTCTGTCATTTTGCAGCATCAGAAAGCAAAGTGTACTGCACAGACACACTTTCAAATATAACTGCAAGCAGCGATGAGGAGGCCAAGCAGTCCAGCAGGGCAGAATCACCATGGTAACCTCATCTAATCATGGTAAAAGCATGGCTGTAAGAACTGAAAGCACTTTTTATGTCATCTGACATAAGAATCACTTTGTTAAGGGAAACGCATTTTCACATTGCAGCACTCCCCAGTGGTGAAATGACACCAAACTTTTTGCACATCATCAGGAAGGAGTCTTCAGTCCATATACAAAGCTTCATATCAATATATCAAGGTGTTGCTGAGATATGCCCCCAATTCCTGTTCGGTGGCTTCACTGCAGATTTTAATTGGTGGAAAAAGACGATAGGTTTTGAAAATCAGAAACTCATCTGCTAAATTTTGTGAGGCTTGGTCTGAAGATCATCTGGGCCAAATTTGGTGAAGATTGGGAAAACTTTGCGGCCTGTGAAAAATTGTTAAACTTTTCCATAAAATCCAATATGATGGCCACATCAATTAGGTTGACATGACAAGTTGCCATGTCTAGGCCTTGGGACCTCTCACCGTATCACTAGACACGTGAATAAGTAATTTAAGGCAAACACATCAATACTTATTGGCCAAAACGCTTGTTGCAGCGCTCCCGAGTGGTCAAAAGAGGTAGATTTTTTGTGCCTCATCAGAATGGGGTCCTAAGTCCATGGACCAAGTCTGATTTTGATACATCAAACCATCACTGAGTTATGACCTCACTTCCTGTTTGGTGACTTCGCCGCCGAAAACGATTGCAGAACATGAAATGGCAACATGACTAGGCCTCAGGATCAAAAAAGGCATGACTTCAAATGACAATCATGATTTTAGACCAAGGATATGAGGAGTAATGAGCAAAAATACTTTTTTTTTTAAATTATAGCTCCCCCTAGTGGTAAAATGGAGCAATCAACCCACCAAGTTTGGTGTCGATAAATTAAAGTGTTGCAGAAATATGAGTTCACCTCCCTTTTGGCGACTTGGTCGCCAGTTTTGATTGGCTGTGACAGACGAATGCTTTCGCAAATCAAAAATCCGTCTGATGATTTTTGTGAGGCTTGGTCTGAACATTGTCTGTGCCAAATTTGGTGAAGATTGGAAAAGGTTGTCTGAGGAGTAGTGAAAAATTGCTTTTTCATAAAATCCAAAATGGCAGAAAATCCAATATGGCGGATAATGACATCATGAGTGTGTTGAATTTGCCTTGACCCAAGGAATCAAACGGTACCTCAGTTTTGAAAATTGGACATACTGTTCAAAAGTTATGTGCATAAATGTACTTCAACTTTGACCTGTGGGTGGTGATAAAGCGCTGGAGGTGTAGATATGAAACAAATCAGTGTTCCAAATTTCACAACTTGTTACCATACGGTTCTAGGGGCTGCCATAGACACCCTAGCCTGAAGAAGAAGATGATGGACAAAAGGCAGAAACGCAATGGGTGTCTACACAGCTTTGCTGCTTGGCCCCCAATAATAAATTATGGACTAGTAATACTATATTTGATGAACTCTCCTCTGGATGGGCCTACATTTTGACATTGTTGTGCCTGACAAACCTTGATAAAGTGAAGAAGTAAAAATTAGCACTGGTAGGGTGGTGTGACCCTGATTTGCAATTTGGATTGGTTTTACTCACCTTCAAAGGGCTTGTTTTTAAAAACTGACTGCTTTGTTGATTATTATCCTTCTTATTCCAGAGCTGCTCACAAAAATATTTTCTAAAATTTATTCTTTTTTGTCAGATGATTTTAGTACATTTGTAGAATGTGCTGCAACCAATTACTCCACCTCTAGGCTCTGTTTATTACCTAAATGCCGCCTATTGCTAAGATAAACTTTAATTCAGTTCTGCACATTTACTCTTTACATTTTATAAATTGAGCCATTGTACAGAAATAATCAGAACTGAATATTCAACAAACCCATGGAATGAAAAGATAATAATTCATGCTTTCCAGTCACATCAAGAACAGTTTTATTACACCGATGAAGATGAACAGGTATTTTACCTTTCGTTATCTTGACACTGCTGAGGGGAACTCATTTTAGACCAAGAGTCCCCCTCCTCTCTCCAGAAAAGGTACAGATCTGTAATGAAAAAGAAACTTTGTGCCAGTGACTGAAAAAGCAGAGGCAGCCTGGAAAAATATGTCAATTTCACGCAGTATACTAAACTCCTGATGGCAAAAGAAGTCACCCAGACCTATAAAATTAAGTCATTAACCCATACAGAAAATATTATAAAAATCACTACGACATCAAATGTATGAGTTTTGTATTGAAAACTACATTATACGACACTTTATTAAACTACATTAAGTTATTTTCACCTGCAACACAACCTATATTAATTGTTATGTTAGCATGTCTGTTTCACGATTTGTATATTTCACAGCATAGGACAACTACATTTATCTCGATGAAAGTCCCTCTGAAGTCTCTTTCACTTTCTCTCCCCTCCCCCACCTTACAAGGTGTGGTTGAGGAAGTAATGAGTTTTTATCTGCCTACTTACAAAATCTTTTGTTTCGACATTTATTATGTCACGTCCTCAAAATAAATAAAGTTCAATAAATACTGAATAATAACATGCTAAATATTAATGAATCTGAATCTGTGTATCGCAAAATACCTTATACAGTGATGGTTAAGCCGTTTTTGACGTTGCTAGTTGCCTATCCTCAAAGTACACTGGATCTGTGTAAAATGTTTAGTTTGATAAATTAGCCCCTCACGCAGATACGCTTTCGGTACACTATGTTTCACTTGACATGTTCTACATTTAAGTTTTTAGGGTTTCTTACCAGAAAAGCTATCCAAATGATGTTTTCCCTCGTACAGACTGCTTTCGTTTAGTAAAAAGGTATGCAAGGGGAGTTTGTGGGAAGTGGCCTGAAAATATAGGTGTGTCGCAGGTATGTGTGAGGTAGGTGGAGTCTTGTCAGGTAAATCATGTCGGGAGGCCTCAGGGTGTCAGGGTTGCGGTAGCGCACCACTTATCTGCCAAACTAGGACAAGGTGTTAAGAAGTCAACATAAACTGGCCTCTCATTTACACTTAACATTAACAGCGAGCAAACCGGACCATGACAGTTCCAGTCAGGCACATTGCCTTTGTTAACACTCTTTTCCGATTTCTCATTTGTTTCCGCGGCAGCCACGGATCAAGTGCTTACCGAGCGGTCATTGTGAATGAGCAGCAGGAACTACGTTTTTCTTTTTAGGAGATTGAACACCCCGATACTTTAATTCTCTTCTGCCTTTGTGTGTGGTTTGAATAAGACTGTTTATTTGTGTGGTTATGGTAAAACAACTGAGTTTGACTTAGAACTGTCACTGTCACTATCACTGTCATTTAAGGCCTAACCTATGATGCACTGATTGGGTAATGATTGTAGTGCTGATATTTTCCAGGCTAATCGGTTGCAGTCTAACTGTGTGCGGTGTAATAACTGAGTTAATGATGACCGTATCAGTTTATGTCTTGTATATCTTCTTGTAGAGCCCCGCGATGTTTCCAGTTTATTCATTTGATACTAATGTGTCCTGTGTTCAACAGATGAAATGGGGGTGGGGGGATTCCATATTTGCGGATGAGGTCTGAGGTAATTTAAACCTAGGGAGCACATACACAGTACGTAGTACTCAGTGCCATACTCACAGCCAACACACAGTCTCAACTATGCCACCTAGTGGCAAGACGCCCATGCTGCTGCTTGCTACAAAAATACAGCAAAGAAGTTGTGTGATTTCATCCTTCTTAATTACTATGTTTTTTCAGAGAAGCTCTCATAGCCACCCTGGATGACTTTGTAAGTTTTGCTGTGTTTATGTACATTATAAGTGATATAATAAGTATAAGTATACCCAGGAGTTCAACATCACTGCTTAATCTGTCTGAAGGTATTTGTCTGACTTACATTTTAGAATGTAACTTCTTTGCAGTCTTACATTTTAGAGTATAGCGTGTTTGCACTCTTACATTTTAGAGTAGAGTATACCTTGTACTACAAACATGTCCTTTAGGAAAGGAGTTACATAAATAATAGAGAGCAGTCATATAGTCTAAATGAACCATAAAAAATTATTGAATACAGTCTGTACTATGCGGTACTTATTTCTGAGAATAACCACCCAGTGTCCATGTACCCTTTCACCCACACTTATTTCATCCTCAAACATCCCTGTGTTTCTCCATGAGCTAAACATCAACCATAAGAATAAAGAGAGCATAATATCTAATGTAAACACTATGGCGGTGAGGGCATTACACCTGTAGAAATGATTATAGTGTATAAGTTCCCTTTATCAAATCAGCCAGACTCTTCCTTACCTGGTAAATCACACTACGCCTCCTTCAGGATTATACTGGTGCTTTGTGGCCTGTAACTGATTCCAGCCTTATCTGGTACTCAGATCACTGTAAATTCTCCTTAATTTGCCTTAAGGAACAGAGTCCCTCATTATACAGGTAAAACACAAGCATTGTTGTGGAGAATGTTTGTTTCAAGTATGTTTAATATATTTGGGATTTATATAAATATAAAATGGATGAGGCTGTCACATGCAATGTTGACTGACAAGGCATTAGATACATTGAAGAACAAATCTTTAATGAACATTACGACAGGGGGAAAAAGATCATTATCAAATAGTGATTGAAATATATGCAATTTATCTAAACAGTAAGCCTAATTTAGACTGAGTTTATATGTTTGGGGGTTTTTTTGGAACAATGAGAAGTCAGAGTCATGATTGTAGTAGCAGAAATATTGCAAAACCAAATAAATCTAGGGCAGTTTGACCCTGACGGTTCCACCATGTTACTCTAAATTACTTATAAAAGCATCAATACTACTTATGTAGCTTCTATTACAACAAACGTTCCACCTCCCAAAAACAGCAGTCAGTCAGAGCCTCTCTATACAGAACATGGCAGTGCATCTTAAACCTCTGAGGGTGTTCAGGATATGGCTGCTCTACTGAAGTGTCACTTTCCTGTTTAACTCAGAGACAAGTTTGTGTTCTGGTCCAGTGTGAGCTGAGAGGCGTCTACAGAAAGGAATAATTTATTGTTTTAACCAGGAATGACCTCTGCAGGACTGAAGTTAGAGCTGCAAGTTATAAGATAGTGAAAAAAGCAGTCAGAATGTGAATGTTAGATCAGGATTTTGGGAAATGCATTTCCTCAGCCCAGGTTTCATCCTGTTCTCTCCACCATGGTGCAGCCTGTAGGAAACAGGGAAAAACATTACTGTAATATCATAATTCAAGCCAACTTCAGACCTGTTGTGACGTACTACAGTAAGGAGGAGAAGCTGAAGCTCCCGACCACTGGCTGACTGGTCAAAGACACGTCTCATCTCGCTGGCAAAAGTCAAAATCAAAGCATACTGGGCCTTGCTGCTCCCAAATGGCAGTTGCCCAGGCCAAAGCACTGTCAGTTAACAGTGTAATCACAAAGGCAGTGCGAGACCTTTCTGTGGGAAATGTGGAAGGCTGAAGCTCAAGTCAGTTTGCATTGGGTCAGAAAGCCTTGGCACCCACCTGGATTGCCATCATACCTTTGGGGTGCTGGGAGGCGTGGCTCTGTTGGTAGAAGGGTGCCTTGAGGTGTTGGAATGGCAGACCCAACTGGTGACTGGTCCATTGGCCTTGAGGCTTGCTGGTCAGTTTGTACGGACAGACCCTGCAAGGACTGAATTATCTGATCAAGCATCTGCTCCTGCCGGACCAAGGCCTGTTCATGTCTCCCGACAGTGGCCCCTTGATTAGATACTGCAGTAAAAAGGCGTTGTAAATCAGATGAGTTAGACTCTGCTGGGTTCATATTTGGCTTAGTCTCTGTCACAGGGCTGGACCAGGAGGGCTTCGAACCCGGGTTGCCAGGGCAGAAGACGAACAACCAGAGAACGCTCCACCCAGGACTAGGGTGAACCCAGTTGCAGAGTAGGTTAGATCTCAAAGATTTTAATGAAATACAAAATCTCACAAGTCCAAAAAGGAGGCAGCTCAATCCAAAAAGGGAAAAAAGAAAATGAGATCAACTAGGGAAAAAACTTGGGCAAAATGCTTTTTCAAAAAACAAGCAAAACTAGTCCAAAAAGTGAAAACAGGTTCAATCCAAAAAGGCAAACAAAAACATTTCTTTAAACAGAAAAAATTACCCAGTCCAACAAAAAAAAACAAGAACTCGGACGTCTTACATGAAACAGGACTCTAGAACGCACAGTCACTGGGAAAACAGCTCAAAGACTAAGCAACGGGTGAACAAAAGACCATAGTTTAAATAGACAGCCAAGACAAGACACAGGTGATACACATACATCAATAATGAACAACAGGGAAACTGAACATGTGACGAGGACAAAACAAAAAGACTGAGGACCCCTATGGCCAAAAAAGGAATTACACCCCACAGTCATGACAACTGTGATTGAGAGAGTTCTTATTTCACTGAAATGCATTTTCCTTTTAATAATGCACTAGAGACATGACAGAGTCTCTTTATTAGAATAGAACATTGAGTAGAGGACAATGGGTAAGGGCAAAGAGTGTGGTGAAAGTATCACAGTAGCTTATGTTGCACTTTGTTACTCTTATTGTATGTGCACACTCTTAATGACAAGGCCTCTCCTCATGTGTGTTATTTTTGTTAAGTTTTGTGTCTATTATATTAAGCATTGAGACTCCTGAGAGACCATTCAACAGAAAGGAAAACATGGATTAACCTTAAAAAGTTGTTGTAGTAAGCAAAATCCAGTGTTTCTATTGTTTTATAATCATAACCTCAAAACTAAACTAAGGAAGTCTTTAGACCTATAGTTCGATTGCTTTGGTCCACAGCAGGGAATAAATTGTTTCAGTGTTGCTTAATGACGTAGGTTCGGTTTGGTTTTACATGACATTATTTCTCAACAAACCAAAATTTGTAAAAGGGCAGTCTGCTCCGTCATTGGTCACTTTGGTGTTTATGTTTCGGAGATAGATTTACATGTTACTTTCCAGTTTCACAGTGGAGGGACAACTACATGGGTTGATCCTGGCCCTGATCATCGTTCATTACATCATTTGCGTGTATAACTTTAGGCGAATGATACAGTTTGAAAATGAGGTGCGGCTGCGGCTGGAAAATAACCTGTTGATGCACGAGAGTCAACGAGGGCGCATATTAAGACAGTTCAGGAGGAGGCATGCATTAATTTCGGCTCATAAACTGAAAATGATTCCAAAGATCCATCAGGTATGCTCGTCATCTTCAACACAGCCTACACCTGTTCAGCACCTGTGTGAATATAGAGGGTGGCATAGGCCCTTCTTGGTGTAGCCAAAGTAATGTTGTCTGGTAAAATTTTGAGTTCTGCTTTTAAACACTGATAATCCTACCCATAATTCAATGCCCTCAATGCCTTCAATTCATAGCTATTGGTTAGTTTTGGTGCTGGTTGGTTCAGGTTGCTTTCTCACCAGTGGGACCACACCAGAGTTCACCAGATGATCCGCATTTAGACCACCTCTTTTGGGGGGTCTCAAGTGAATTATTTTGGTGCGGGTCTGAGAGCGATTACTGTGTTCAAACCTCCACAACCAAGGGGCCAAACGCACTATGGTTCAATTTAAACGGAATAAAGGCTGCAAGTGTGAAAGCACCCCAAAAAAAGAGTGGAGCTACAGGGCCTTTGCTACATACAGTAATGTAAGTAGATTGCAAACTAACCTCATAAACTTAGTAAATCCTAGATGCTAACTAAACAGTGAGATCATCTTAACATTGATTTACATACTTTAATCACACTAGCTAAAAATAAGTAAAAGTATTTAAAATCCACTATTCTATGCATAAAAATAAGATTAGATGTGCAATGGCATTAAGCTGATATGACTTATTTGGACGTTGCAGTGTATTCACAGCAGAATGTAACCTTACTTATGTCCACAAGTTCAAATTTCATTTCAAAATAAACATCATGAAAAACACAATTTATCAAGTACACTTATCAGTGCCATTACAAGACACACACCAACAGACTGCAACAGCAAAGCATATCAGGATTCTAATGATTAATGTCAATATTTCACTCTGTTGAGCACTATACTGTGTTCCATTACAAAGGAAAGAAATGCCACTAGATGGTGGCAAAACTGGAAGATTCACATCATCCAAGCCTCCCAACTGCTCAGTAGAAAGATAGTTGCATATGTTTCTGTCTTGCACAATAAGTAAAGATGAGAAAATATGCTGGGATTTAAGGATTGTTATACAGCAATTAAATGTGAACCCCTGTGTTAAAACTTTAAAAGCATAATGTGCTTGACCAACTTGGATTATTTGGTACATACAACTTTTCATAAGGAAACTCTCATGGTTCTTACTGAGATAACAGTACATTTATTAAAGAGGTTTAAAGAAATTTAAAGAAGTTTCACAATATTTATCCTCTGTCATACATGGTATCATATATCATACGACGATATACAATGTATGAGCTTTTGTTGAAAATATATATATTTTTAAAAATATATATTTTTATGGTAGCACTTTACAGCTCAGAATAAATGGGTAATAACATGGTAAAAAAAAAAAAACAGTGTAATAAGTTGAAATTATTGGTAATTACTTGTGATTTAAAAATATGGTTTTTTTAGGTATTATATCAGAATAAAGGGGTAACAATATGATGTCACAGGTGAAATAATTTTAAATTACCTGTGATATCTCAATGTAATTTCTTAAATATAGCATCAGAATAAAGTGGTAATAGACTGGTAAAAAGGTGTTTACAATCTGAAATTACCAGTAATTAACTTCAATTAAAATATGTCGTATCTTATGTATTACATCAGGTAACCACATGATAAAACTTGTGCAACAATGTGAAATTAGAAACTAATTACCTGAAATTTTAATATTTAATTTCTTAAATATTGCATCAAAGGGGTAACATTATAATAATAGAATCATATTAGTTAAAATTACAAATAATTATTGGTGCTTTTAAAAAGTAATTGTTATTTCAAAAATATTGTCAAAAAACATTGAAGTACAAGTATATTGATAGTAAATTGACTGCTGTAAATCAAAAAAGGAAAATAATAAATGAAAACAAATCGTAACACAGCATAAAATTACAGAAAAATAGATACATTTCTGAGTAAGGACACCTGTTCCCCTAATTACTGTCAAAATCCTTTGACATGTAAAAATCTTCTATTTGCTGGTATAGCTAAAATGCATATATATAATTCATTAATCTTTAATGCTCCCTCTGTAGCATTAAAGATTAATTATATTTATCTCTTATGATGCCTGACAAGTAACATGATCAGGGCTCACCAGATGTCATCCCAAACATTTGTTCCCATTTTCTTTCTCTGCTCGTCATCCAGGATGCTTAGATTTTTTTATCCTGTCCTTTTCACCGCAACTCAAATTCAGTATTCCAGTATTCAGTGTTCCAGTCAACTGGGTCAGGTCTGGCTCTGGTAACACTCTGTCTTGGCCGGCTTTTTTGCCTCTAAGTATCCAGGGAGATAGTCCTCAGCACACTGCCTTTTGTCTTATCCTGTGAAGACTCCCACACAGACTATACTGCGTCCTTAAATAACCTCGGGCCAAGCAGAGATGTTATGAGAAGCTTAATGTGGCCATACAGCTGGGATGAAGACTTAGTCAGTGGGTGCTGAACTTTGTGAACTGGGGACTTCCTGGATGATCCTTCCAATCTTTCTAACACGTTTTGTATAATGTTTGTCTTAAATATATTGTTTAAGTATGGTGCTACTTAATTAAGAGGATAACAATGACAAATAAACAATATTAAGAAAATATTGTTTAAATATAATAAATGGTATAAACAGTAAATATCATCACACTATAATACATTAATGGGCTAACCTTACACAGACTGATGTGCATGAAAGTTCTAGTTATTATGGGCTGTGTTAATGAATGCAGTTGTGTAATGTTCAGCTTGGTGGGTCTATTACAGCTGGCACAGTTTCACTGTAAAGTCAGGGAAAACCCTAAACCCAGTATAGAGGGGCTCAGTGAACATGGTGTGTAATTTGTACAGACAAGTAAGAGTGTCACTTCCTGTAGAAGGACAGTGTGCCAGCTGCCCAATTTAGAAACCCAGCAACTCTGTTATTGGGAGGAGGAAAAGACTTATATGCACCAGAAATTACATTTTTAGGTGTGTATGCAACAATTTTCATATGATTTTGGAAAAGAATGAATCTGTCCTTCTGGCAGAGAAGACTGAAGCGCCCTTCATTTATTTCATTAAAAACATTTTTGGGAGCTCTTATATGTTATTTCTATGACAGCCTTTTTCCCTTCAACTCCACTTCTCAGTAGCATCGGTCATTCATAACCTCTCTACACAAAAGTGGGGGAGCATCCTTATTTTTCAGAACAACTTGCTCTGGCTTTTGGTCCAGTGTGAGCTTACGGACATCTGTAGACAGCAGGGAAATTATATCACAGTAAATTACTTCAAGGGTCATAGAACAGGAAAATTTGTTTAGTGTAGTAATGAGGCTCATGAGAAACACAATAGGTAAAAAAAAGCTGCTCTAGGTGTTGTGTTGTTTAAACTAGAGCTTACTGCATTCATCTGATCTGTATGGTCATTTTTTCTGAGGTGTCACCAGAACTTATTATACTTACATTTCCTCAGCCCAGATTTCACCCTGCATGGTCCGCCATGGTCCAGTCTGATGGAAATTAAAAACAGACAGCAGTGAGCTTCCCAAACAGACAGGAATGTCATAGTGCTTACAGTCCCTGTAAACTTATTTGGAACTTCACTGGTGTTTCTAAACATTCTTCATTACTTGCTTTTTTCTTTTAAGTGCCATCCAACCACCTTACTCATAATCAGCACAGATCAAAATTGTATTTCATTTTGTATCTTCAATAAAAATTAAATATTATCAGATTACATTTTGCCAGATTATGTTTTGTTATTACTAGTAGGAAGAAGAATCACATATGAATTATATCTTATTTTCAACTGAAATAAAATGTTTTCTTACAATTTTACATTTTACAAGATAATTATTGATATTCTTGAGAGGAAGGAGATCATGACATAAGATATTTAAAAATGAATGCTGTCACAGTGGTTACTCTACTCAGAGAATATGAGAGGAAATGGCAATGCTAGGGCATTTATGTTGTACCACATTGTTGGAGCGGAAAAACCATGAAACACATACAGTTACATTTTCATTTATACTTTCAAAAGCATGTATAATGTATGCGTTAGTGTGTTACCAAGTTAATCCGCTTCTTATAATGTTCACATGACATTTCATTTTATTTAACTTTCGGAAATCAGGATGCAGAGAAAATTCATGCTGGTTTTCTCTTTCAAGAATTGCTTGTCATTTCATGTTGATTTTTTCTAAATTGGACTGGTTGTCCAATTTTAATGTTAATCATAGTTTTCCGCATGACCAAACTCTTTTAAATGTATTGTTGTAAATTAAATTTCAACATTTCTACATTCTGAAATCTTGTCTATGAACTAAAAATAACACTGCGAATTTATAATTAATTCATAATTTATATTCAAAATAATCATGCTTGTTACTGACCAGGAGTAGGGGAAGCATAAACAGTAACACACTTTGTTCACTCAGAAAGGCCCGGTCTACAAAGCCTTTGAGGAATGTTTATTGGGCCATCGTATGCTCCCCATGTCCACTATGAAGTCATTCTCTAAAATTCAGTGGTTTCAGTAAACCCGTCCTGAATTGCATAGGATGAGTCTGAACTGCAATAATTAAAAGCAAGAGTTCAAAATGCTTACTGTAGTTTCTTCCATTTATAGTCTGGATTGTCTGGTAAAGCAGAGAGCAGTTTCAGTCCTGAGCCTCCTGGATGATTGTCACTCAGATCCAACTCATTCAGGTGTGAAGGATTTGATTTTAGAGCTGAGGCCAGAAAAGCACAGCCTTGCTCTGTGATCAGACAGGCTGATAGCCTGCAGAGACAAGCAGACAATATCTCCTTACTCATACCCATGTTGCATTGTATTGTATAAACACATTTATACAAACATAAATTTTGGTTGACAAAGAAGTGGCACATGCAAATGAATAATCAGTTGTTAAAACAATTAGTCTTAAAAAAACTTTATAAAACCTTAGTGCATGCCTGAGACAATAATGATGTATTCCTTCAACTATAAGTGATAAAGTGCCATTTAAAGCCTTTTTACCTCATTTGAGACTCTGCAGTTCTGAAGTTTCTCTGGTTTTTGTTTGTTTGTTTGTTTATTTATAAGTTTGTTTGTTTGTAATAAAAAAATTAAGTGCAAAATCCAACTTCACTGAATGGCCATGCTTACCCTAGTTTGTCTGATTTACAGTTTGCATCCTTCAGTCCAGGAGAGAGGTGCTCCACCCCTGAATCTTGTAGGTCATTGTCTCTCAGCTCCAGCTCTCTCAGCATGGAGAGGGTAGATTGCATCACTGAGGCCAGATCTTCACAGCACCACTTTGTGAGGCCACATTCTCTTAGTCTGATGAGACAAGGAAAATAGATAACGCATAAAAAACACGTACAAATGTCATCTTATGGGCTACTCCTATAAAGGAACTATATAAACGTATATATATACATACACACACACACACATACAAAGACTTGCAAATCAAAATGTGCAGTAATAATCCTCATACAAAACGTAGCTATAACGAATTGAATTAAGACGGCGCTGCAAAGTCGTTTGGAGGAGGAGAGAGTGACATGGCTTATACGCATTGCAAGCTGCAAAGACACATTGGATACATTTGATTTCAAGTCAGCAGCGGTGGACTTGGAGAAAATAAAATAAGGAGAAAATAAAATGTTACCTGGTAGCCTATAGGCTACATTTGATGCCACGTAGGCCTAGCCTTTTTTTAAAGAAGTTACAGATGTTACAGGTTACAGATGTTTCATAATAGCCCACATTTTAGCAGCTAATGTTGAGGTTTTGCTCAGTCATTTCTGTTCATTTGCTTGATCATTACTGTTCATTAAATAGTCAAACTGATTTGTGGTCATTGTCATTCCCTCGTCAACCTAGGTGTACATTATATTTGCGTTTGTAACATTTGTAATAGTCTATTCTATTCCGTTCTATTTTATTATATGTTGTACATTGACATATACACACACACACACACACACACACACATACATACATACACATCATCAATTTGTATGCATAATAATTTATATTATACTGTGTTTTTCTTATTTATAATAAAAGTATTTGTGCAATTCATTTTTGTTTGTTAATCTACCTCTGAACACAAAACATAATAATGATAATAATAATAATAATAATAGTATTTGATTTATGTTTCATCTGTTGAATATTGAATATTCAACAGATGAATATTGAATATTATCACCATCGGACAATGACAGTTGGCAAAGGGGGCAAGATTGACTAGATAAGGGGCTCTTACCTGCACACCTATGAAATATACAGACTCAATTCCAATAAAAAATATCCAGTTCTAGCATCCTACCATTAATGAAATACCTTAGTGCCCTAAAGCAACAGTCTGGAAAATACATAAGCTGTTGGTTCCTTCACGAAAGCAATCTATGTATGATTAAGATGTGACTCTCCTTTGCAAATTTAATTTAAATGCTGAGACTAAACCATGTTCACTAAAAAACAAACAAATAAAAAAAATCATCAGTAACTAATTGTGCTAAACATCCTTACTTACCCTACTGACTGTAGTTTACAGTTTGGATTCTTAAGTCCAGCCAAAAGCAATTCGACTCCTGAATCTCTCAAGTAGTTGTCTCTCAACTCCAGCTCTCTCAGGCTGGAATTAGGAGATGCCAGTGCTGAGGCTAGATCTCCACAGCAGCCCTTGGTCAGATTACACTCCCTTAGCCTCACGAAACAAAAGAGACAGAAGAAGAAGAAGAAGAAGAGGAAGGAGAAGAAGAAAAAGCGGTAGTCATAGTAGAAGTAGTTATCGTGCTGGTCATATACCAAGCTGTCTTGTAAGCTTTTTTCTTCTCATAAATGGGTTTATGTTCGGAGAAACCCAAATTGCCTATAACCAAAGCTCAGAAATGGCAGTGGATCTATGACAGTATTGGAAGTTATTTAATGGGAGACTGATGACATAGTGCATATGTAGTGTACTGTATCCTCTAAGTGTTCCAAATCTCCAACATAACTATGTTACCATACACAGTACTACATTTGTACCTTTCTCCTCCCTCAAAGAAGAGGAGGCTCTCTTTCTTGACGAATGCCCCCCGCCCACTTAAAAAAAAACTTTAAACAATCCAAAACCTGCATAGCAGGATTTCACGAACCACTGAAGCCCACATCCTTATTTTATGCAAAAAAAATGAATCTATTGCATGTTCCTGGCACTTATAATTTAGTTTATTTCACATTATTTTGTGCATCCCTGAATAGGGTTCGGGCAGCCAGGACTGAGATCCCCTCTGAATTCAGATACGTCTCTCTAATATTTTGCATATTAAGAAACTATTTACTATGAGTCAGTGAGACTCATATAATCCCAATCTTCATATTCTCCATCTCACCAATACAACTATGGATGCTATCTTACAATGAACCTTTTTATACTCTTTGGACTTCCTGACTGCATATGGTGGTTAAATGGTGTGTTAAATTCTGTGATGAGATTTAAAAACAGATTATCAATATCTTTTACAACCAGAATTACCTGGCCTCCCTGCAGATCTTTGGTATTGGAAGCAGCCTCTGCTGACCTGCTGCTGTTGACGTTGTGTACATCTTCAGGACAAACTCATCCAGTGCCTTCTCTGACACCGGTAGAATATAGGTAAGAGTTGAACACTGGCGTTGTTTCAGCTTTTTATCTGGGAGAGTTCCTGATCTCAAGGCAGTTTGGATTTCCTCGAATAGCGAGTTGTAATTCAGTTCATTCAGACAGTGAAACAGATTTATGATCCTCTCTGGTGAGGATTCCTTTCTAATTTTCTTCTTCAGGAACTTAACTGTCTCTGCAGTGCTGATCTGTCTGATTTCTGAGTTTTCTGTCATAAGGTCTTGTAGAAAAGTCTGGTTAGATTCCACTAAAAGGCCAAACAGGAAGCGGAGAAAAAGATCCAGGTGTCCATTTTTACTTCGCATGGCTTTGTGCACTGCACTGTGGTGTAGATCAGACATGATCGCTTGCTTTCTGTTATTTATGAATTGCTTTGTGCTGAAAACATTAGTTTTCTTATTTACACATGAAATGTGTGCATACACTGCTGCGAGATACTCCTGAACGCTCAGATGTACAAAGCAGAAGACCTTCTTCCTGCACAATCCCAACTCCTCTCTAAAAATCTCTGTGCAAAGTGAAGAGTACTCTGATGCATCACTGACATCAATGCTGCAATTTCTCAGGTCCTCTTCATAGAATATTGAAATGCCCTTCTCCAGCTGTTGGAAAGCCAGTTTTCCCAGTTTCATAATCATTTTTTTGTCGGACTGAAACAGCTTCGTTGGGTTTTCCGCTGTTGTTCCATGGTACTTCTTATTCTTCAAACTGATCTGAATGAGCAAGAAGTGTGTGTACATTTCAGTTAGAGTTCTGGGTATTTCACCAGTGCTTACATCACTCATTATATTCTCAAGCACAGTGGCTGAAAGCCAACAGAAGATTGGTATGTGACACATGATGTGGAGGCTCTTTAATGACTTGATGTGTGTGATGATTCTGTTGGCTAAGCTCTGATCACTGATTCTTTTCTTGAAGTACTCCACTTTTTGATCATCATTGAATCCACGGATCTCTGTTACCCTGTGAACACACTCAGGAGGGATCTGATTAGCTGTTGCTGGTCGAGAGGTTATCCAGAGGTGAGCAGATGGAAGTAGATTCCCCTTGATGAGGTTTGTCAGCAGTACGTCCACTGAGGTTGACTTTGTCACATCACAGCAGAGCTCATTGTTCTGGAAATCTAGAGGAAATTGATACTCATCCAAACCATCAAAAATAAAGAGCAGCTTGATTTTCTCATCTTCAATGTCTTCTATCTTCTTCAGTTCTGGAGCATAGTAATGAAGAAGTTGGATGAGACTGCAGTTCTCTTTCATCAGATTAAGATTTCTCAAAGGCACAGGGACTATGACTGTTATATCTTGATTTGCTTTTCCTTCAGCCCAGTCAAGAATGAACTTCTGAACAGAGACAGTCTTTCCAATTCCAGCTATCCCCTTTGTCAGCACTGTTCTGATTTGTTTTCTTTGTCCAGGAGGTGCTCTGAACACATCATTACATTTGATTGGAGTCTCTTGAGTAGTTTGTCTCTTGGAGTTCATCTCAGTTTGTAACACCTCATGTTCATTATTGACTTCTCCACTTCTACCCTCTATGATGTGGGGCTCTGTGTAAATCTCATTCAGAGATGTTAGTTTTCCTTGGTATGAAATTCCTTCTGATATGTGTTGAAACATTTTCCACAGGTTTTCTTTATTGGCTTTACTGACCATTCTTACACGAGTGTCTAGATAAACAGAAAGTACCAGAACAGTATTCATATAATTGCTCATAATGAATTAGTGTTTCATTAAGAGTCTTCCACAAATCTCTTGTTTTGTTAAACTCAAAAACACATCAACAGCCATCATATTTGAGCTAACTGAACTTATGCAAATATCTGCAATGTATCTATAATTTAGTTGCCACTGTCTTACCAAGATCCACAGGGTTCGATATGATCCTCTGTGTACCATTTCCTCCAAAGGTCTCCAGCATCTTCTCAGCAACACTAGAAATATCAAGACTCTCCACATGACTCCCTAAGCGTTCTGGGCAATTCTTGTCCCATGTTGTTTTAAAACTTTTAAATTCCTCTGTTTTCATATTGTACAGTTCCATACTATGAAGTGTTGTAGAGTCTTCCATACTTGAGATCTGCAACAGACAGAGAATAGTTATTACAGCATATAATAATTTTTGAATAAAATCAGGTTCATATCTAGAGTGAACACTCACCTCTCTGAAGAGTTTATTGTGGTCTTTGTGCTCTTCCACTGCACAAATTTTACAGATGTCTGTCTGGTCAGTTTTACAGAACACCTCCAGAGCTCTGTGGACCAGTGTGTGTCTCTGCAGTGCTGGTATTGTGTAGCGTTGCCTGACCTGGTTCTCACAGAGGGAGACACTGCTGGTCAGACAGGACTTCACAGCTCTCAGCTTCCTCCCAGTGCAGAAATCATAGGCCACATCTCCATGTCCAGTGTAGCAGTGGTCTGGGTGAACAGGACTGAACTCTGCCTGATGGACTTGAACTTGTTTAGACAAATCCCATCTGCAGATACATTGTCTACAGGCAATGGAGAATAGATCGTTTGGTTTCTCCTTAAACTTCTCACACTGGAAGAAATCCTCTGTGAGCACACTGTCTGCTACCTCACTGTAAAGACACAAAAAGCCGGAGATGTCAAAATTGTCATATGTAATCATTCAGATCTCACACATTTAGTACTTATCAATGAGACTCGCAAAACCTAATTATGCTTTCTATCGTATCTTAGAGAATCTTCTGCCTTAAAATTACAAACTACAGGGAATGGACAAAATAACGGAGAGACTGCAAATGTCAGTACAGGGATTCATAGCAATAACAGCATGTTAAGAACAAATTCAGTCCCATTTCTTATCATTTTTTTGATGGATTCTGTAAAATTTATGTGTGGAGAGTTTATCCAGAGTTTTTATTTTTGATTGTACCAGTTAGTAAACCCTGGGGCAGACGTTTGTAAGGGCTTACCTCATTCTGTTTAATGAACATTTTGTGGTACTTTAATATGAACATATGAAATGTTCATATGCTTAATCAGTGTATATCACTAGTATGTTATTTGTGTTGACCACAATAAAACATAGCCTATATATACGCCTATATATGTCTCGGTGATTTAAAATGAAATTGTCATTTGGTGTTTGCTTGGCCCTTCTTATAGTCTTAATTCAGTAATTTTGCATACAATTATATCTGCTGCACTAGCAACTTGAGAAAAGGCTTATGGTGATAATGATCAGTCCTGATGTTACAAAATAATGCTAAACTGTAAGGCTTTTTATTTATTTTAAAGGTCGTCGTTGTTATAGCAATGCCCTCTACAGAGTGTACACCTGCATACATAAGAATGGATGTACACCTGTCTGAGATGTACAAATAATCTCAGGTTTTTAAGGGTTAAGTAGGAAAACATACTACACAAAATTGTTACACACTTTTTTTCTGCATAAAACAGTTCAAAGCAAATGCTTAATACGAAATTGAAAAAAAAAAAATTGATAGATGAATATGTGTTAAACAAGATGTCAAGAAACTCTTGGTTTTAATAGAGTTTACCAACATGTATGATTAGGGTGAGTTGGAAGCTGGTATCATACTTGGACTGGATACATGATAGTTTTGTTCATTCTTTAAGACCAAACAAAATTGTTTAAACTAAGCATTCTACAATATCAAATCTATACAGTTCAGACCTTTTGTCTCCTCTATGAGGCTCTGAGCTGAAGTTGAGTGGTTCTTGCCGTGAGTGGTCACTCTTCATAGACACACAGGATGGTGCTGGTGACTCTGTTCTCTCCCTCTTAAGTCTGGGAGTAAAATACAGAGGCAAAGGCTTGACACTTCATTCAGACTGCGTCACAAACACATACAAACAAAAATAATATTAATTTGAATGTATTCCACAATACAATCAGTGGCACTCAATGTTTCTAAATTTCAAATATCCAAACTTCAAAATTTACAGTAATATCTTCATGAATGTTATGTCATATGATTCCTGCAATACATGTTTTTGATTCGATTAGTATTCGGATGTTTTAGTTATGCATTAATTATGTTTATCATAAGGATGAAATTAACACAGATATTAAGGTACAAAACAATATATCATTACTACTGTTCACTTAGCATCCATCTGTGTTTGGTTTTCTTACAGAAATAAATTACTCTAAACATACTGGAGAAATACACTTCAAAACCAAAATAATTATAAGCATTTTACTATAAGAAATACAGTATAGTTCGAGGAAAATGACAGAGTCATTACTACTAAGGCTCCCATTGGCACGTTCTTTTAATTATTCATGTGCCTGAAAGTGTAGGAGCTGCAGAAATCATGTAACATCCAGTTAAGCTAATGTGAGCTAATATGGGAGCTGCAGATTGAATAAGACAGCAAAGATCAGATATTTCTGTACTTACAATCCTCTCACATATGTTTATGTTCTGCATGCAGAATGACTGCCTTTTAGTACGTCTTACAGTAAGCCTTACTCTTTGTTTGATAGCAAAAAAAAAGGCTCTCTTTGAGCACCAATTACCTGTTGCTTGTCTGGTGCAGGGACTAACTTACTGATCTATGGATGACAAGCAAAAGCCCAAGCAAAAAATGGAGAAAAAGACTCGATAGCCAACTGCCTTATATTGCCCTATATTCAGTTCTATTGCCGCTCTGATGAGGTCTCAATATTAGTTGCTTGCTCATTTTTGTATCATATATGGGGATAAGGGATAAGGGCCAATAAAATACCCCACAAAGGTGCAAATTACTCTGCAAGCTTCAAAGAGAGAGGTTGATTAATTGTCATAGGCTCAGCATTGCATGTTGGATCTCACTTGGAAAGTCACTGAGCTGTATCAAAATAATTTTTGGCAGTCTACATTTGTCTAATACAGCATATATACAAAAAATCATCAGGTAATTTATATTGCCATAATTAATATCAAATGTGTTCTTTTTTCTCATTGAAAGTTTACACATTTTAAAATGAGACTGTAGAGATTAGTGTTTTAAAAATCAATCTTTATAGTTTATTTCTGGGCATACAGCAAAAAGAAAAAGCCATGTTAAATAGGTGGCTTTGTTTGAACTTAAACACCACATTTGTCAAAGAATTTGAAATGATGCTGGGTGTAACAAGAGCTCGCTTTCATCAGCTTGAATTGAACTTGATTATACAAACAATAGTTTCCAACAGTTTTGCAGCAGCACTGGAACAACAGAGGTGACTGTATATTTTATGGTCAAATACACATTACACTTGTAAAAATCTGCTGGTATGTAAAAACCATGTTAGTCAAAAACTACATCAGATGACGGTGTTTGACCATAGGAATGACATCTCCCTTTGCCCTGTTCACATGCAGCTGTGACTGGAAAAATGACCAAAATTGACCAAAATTGACCATTTGAAGTCCATAAAGCTACCTGGCAACTTTGGCACTCATAAAGACACAGACACTACAACTGACTAAATAAAAGGAACTGGATCAGTGCTAATTCCTTTCTATCAGTCCTACAGATCAGTCCTGATTCCTACACTATTCACTATAACATTCACAACTGTGTACATACTGTGAAACAAATAATTTTGTACTGGATAAGGCTTAATGCAACCTAAAAAAATAGCTGACAAACAGACTGCATTGCTGAATATTATGCTTCCGAAAACAGACTGCATTGCTGAATATTATGCTTGTTCCACAGCTACTTATCAAAATATTTCTCAAAATCAGCTTTTAAATTCATTTTTGTAAAGTGTTTTCTGTTTTGTACATTTCTAGAATGCGCTGCACCAGAATGTGTTCCACTCCCAGCCTCTGCTTCTCAGGCCCACACTGCTGTTAAGCTAAACATTAGTTTACTTTTGCACATTGATTCTTTACTCATTACTGATTGAGTCATCATAGAGAAATAATCAGAAATATAGCTGCAAGCAGCAATAATAATAATAATAATAATAATAATAATAATAATAATAATAATAATAATAATATTTATTTAGAGCCCAATATCACTATTTATAGTCTCAAAGGGCGTTACATGTCTATAACAAAGTCAAATCAAAATTATATTATTTATAAGTTCGAGAAAATAGTCTTTAGTCTTGTTTTAAAAGTATTGAGAGAGTTTGCCTCCCTAACTTCTGTAGGTAAACCATTCCAGAGGAAGGGAGAGCAGTAGGAAAAGGCTCGGTTGCCAGCGGACTTCTTTTTAACTCTTGGAAGGACTAATAATCCAGAATCTTGAGAGCGCAGGGTGCGAGGTGGGTTATAGGGTGTAATTAAGTCAGACAGGTAGGAAGGTGCAAGGCCATGTAAATTTTAATAAGAGGACCTTAAAATCTGCCCTTGCATGAATTGAGAGCCAATGAAGGGAAGCCAGGACAGGGCTAATGTGATCAAACTTCTTCGTTCTGGTCAGAATTCTCGCAGCAGCATTCTGGACCAGCTGAAGACTATTGGTACTAGAGGCAGGCAGGCCAGAGTAAAGAACATTGCAGTAATCGAGGCGAGATGTGACGAATGCGTGAATAATAGTTTCTGCATCAGCCATACTTAGAAAGGGCCTAATTTTAGCAATGTTACGGAGGTGATAAAAGGCAGTTTTGGTTGTGTTCTTGATATGAGTAACTAACGAGAGACTAGAGTCAAAGATCACACCAAGGTTTTTAGCTGAAGAGTTTTGAGAGATGATGCAGTTGTCAAAATTTAGGGTAAGATCACTAAAAAGATGCTTATGCATAGGGGGACCAATGATCAGCATTTCAGTCTTGCCTGCATTAAGCATCAGGAAATTTGAAGACATCCAACCCTTAATAGCACAAAGACATGTTAGCCAGTTCAGAGTGGTCACTGTGCTGGATAGGTAAGAAAATCTGAGTATCGTCAGCATAACAATGGAAGTTAATGTTGTAACTACGAATAATGTCACCCAAAGTGAGCATGTAAATAGAGAATAGAAGACGGCCAAGGACTGTTCCCTGAGGGACACCATAGTTAAGTTTACGGTATTCAGAGTTCACATTATTATAGTGGACACACTGCTTTCTCTCAGAGAGATAAGATTTAAACTAAGAGAGCACCAGGCCATGAATGCCAATTTGGTTTTCCAGGTGCTTTAACAATATAGCGTGATCGACCGTGTGAAATGCTGCACTCAGATCAAGCAGAATAAGAATAGAAGTAGCATCAGCATCCATGGCTAATAAAAGATCATTAGTTACTCTAGTAAGCGCGGTTTCAGTAGAGTGAAAGCACCTGAAGCCTGACTGAAATATTTCAAACAGACTGTTAGAGGACATATGGGCTATCAGCTGAGCAGCTACAATTTTTTCAAGCATTTTTGAAAGAAACGGGAGATTATAGATCGGCCTATAATTATTTAAGGCTTCAGGATCAAGGTTCGGTTTTTTAAGTAAAGGCCTGATCACGGCTGTCTTAAAAAAGGAGGGTACAACACCAGATTTAAGTGACATATTTAGAGTGTTTAAGATTGTTGGGCCGAGAACCGAGAAAAGTTCTATGTAAAGTTTAGCAGGTAGGGGATCAAGGAGTCAAGAAGCTGGTTTAGTAGAGTGCACCAATGAAGGGGCCAAGCAGCTCATGGGCACCAGGCAGACAAGTAATCAGAAGAACTCGTGAACAAGACAGCAGTTCATCACAGGGTGAACAGACCCATTGTCACCCACTCTTACACACACAAAAATCAACACAGGGCTTTTAAGGCCTGTCATAGAAAAGTATTGAACAAATAATGATATTAAAGATGGCTGAAACACAAAATGGTCAACACAGAGGGTTCATAATTTCTCGCCTAGGGTCCTCTACTGTGATAAGGCTGAAGAAGTTTGGTTGAAGTACTCTGCTGTCTTCTTAGGATAATGGGAGATGTAATACATTTGTGTGTTTTTCTGGTATAGCACCCCCATGTGGTCAAATATTATGAAATTTGGTAGGTATCCAGCACTCCCATTGACAATGAAAAGAACCAAGTTTGGCATCAATCCAACCAAGCATTGCTGAGATATGCTCACTTCCTCTTTTGGAGGCTTCGCTATTGAAATTCATTGGGTAACAGCAGCCATATCCTTTGTCCAAGCAAGGATTGCTTTGATAACTTTTTATAAGACTATTCTGTGGATGATGGGTACCAAATTTGGTGGTGATAGGACCAACGGTCTCAGACTAGCTTGCAAGAGTACAGTTTTCAGAAAATTCAAAATGGCGGACAATTCAATAAGGCAGATTTCCATAAAATGGGTCCATTCTACTCACCATGATACAGAGATTGAGGGACAGTAAGACTTACTGCTCTAGCTCAAACAGTTCAAAAGTTGTGAGCAAAAATGTCCTCTAGCGTTTGGCCTGTTGGTAGCGCTAGAAGCAATGATGGAATGACACCAAATTTGGTGCCTGGATACCTTTTACTCTGCTCTAATGAAGGTGCAAAATTTCATCATGACCCATGAAGGGCTTCTAAGCTATGCCATTGAAAGTTGCTAATTCCAAGATGACCAACAAACAAAATGGCTGACAGGTTGGGTCATAATATTCCAGTTAGGGCATGATACTGTGATGATTCACAAGAAGTTTCGATGAAATATCTGCTTTTGTCTTGGAGTTATAGGTATTTGAATACATTTTTTGATGTTTTCCTGGTATAGCACCACCAAGCAGCCAAATTTCATGAAACTTGGTGGGGATTCAGTATTCCTCCTGTCAAAGAAGTGTACCAAGTTTGGCATCAATCCACCCAAGCATTGCTGAGATATGGCTCACTTCCTGTTTGTAGCCTTTACCATCAAAATTCATTGGACTATAGTGGCGATACCGTTTGGCCCAGCAAAGATTTTTTTGATAATTACTGGCCAGAGTTTGCTCAAGATGATATGTACCGAATTTGGTGGTGATAGGAGCAACAGTCTAGGACTAGTTTGCAAAAGTATTTTTTTCAAAAAGTTCAAAATGGCGGAAAATCTGATTAAGCTAAAATTGACGTCAATGGGTGCATTGGACTCATCAGGACCCAAGGTTTCAGGGAAAGAGAAGATCACAACTCTAGGACAAAGGGTTCAAAAGTTATAGGCAAATATGTACCAAAAAAGTACCTTGATTTTTGGCCTATTGGTGGCGCTACAGGGATATATGTATTGACCCCAAATTTGGTGCCTGGATACCTTGGACTGTCCTCTATCAATGCGCCAAATTCACAACTTTTTACCAGACGGATCTTGGGGCTGCCATAGACTCCCATGTCGGAAACAATAATAATAGTGAAGAATACTAACAGTTACAATAGGTGCATGCAGCTTCTCTGCGAGGCCCCTTATTAAGTATTCATCAAAGTCACGGAATAAAAAGATAATAATTTATAATTTAGCACAAAATTAAGTACAGTATTATTGTATCATTAGTACAGTATCATCAGTATTATCACTGATGAAGACAAACCTGTCTTAATATCAAATGTTTTTATTTCTCATTGAAAGTTTGCACACTCTGAAATGGCACTACAGATTTTAACAACTGTAAAATTCAAAAACACATGTGACAAAGAATTTGAAATGATGTTGCTGAAAAGATCTTTTATGGCTGAACACAAACAGTACCTATTATAACAGTACCTATCTGTCACAAAAATGTATATACACACATAGACATAAAGACATATAGACATATAGATAGATAGATAGATAGATAGATAGATAGATAGATAGATAGATAGATAGATAGATATACACACACACTAGTGCATTAGCTTAACGTTATTTTAAAAGTTTTGTTAAAAAGGATAATTCTGCAAGCATATTCAAGATGGTTAATAAAAATGACATGTCAGAACATGCTAGAATCTCATTTAAGTCACCAAATGAAAAAAGGCAAACAAATCTGTGATGGGTTGATATCTGTCATGAAAAATACTGAATAAGTTTATATTCCATATCTGTGGATCTAATATTGCCTTTTTATTTGAGGTTGATTAGATGTATTTAATATCTAACTGCAATCCTTCGTGTTACTTTTGATGAACTTGCCCAGTGAGTGCTGAATGCTGTAGTTATACATAAGAGATCATTTAGTTGCCGAAATTGCAAATGTTAAAAATCCTAACAGTCATGGAGAGAAAAACCGAATTCTGAAGCAAAAATATCGGTGGGTGCCTTAACCCTATGGAGTCTGAGGCTTGCCAGCCACTTTTCAGGTACTTTGACATGTCATGACATTTTTGTATATTTCACCTATCTAAAAAACATTGATCCCAAAGTGCTACATATGCTTACATTCAGCACAAACTCAGCACCAATAATCTTATAGCAGTAACAATTTCATTAAACTATTTTTGTTTAAATCAACTGGAAACATACACTTTAAACAGAAACAGAGACAGTACCATTTACCGCTAGTTAGCAAGAATTAGACTTTTCTATCAGCAAAATGTATTTTTGCATGTGGATTCCTATCACAATAACAGGAGTTTGCAGTAGTTTGAGTTGAGCAGTTAATGTGCAATATTCTGTTATTCTGCAGCATCAGAAAGCACAGACAAAATTTTAGTGAGAAATTATGGACTAGCTATATTTGATTAACTCTCTTCTGGATGGACCTAAATTTTGACATTGTTGTGCCTGACAAACCTTAATAAAGTCAAAAAATTGTCCCTAGGTGGATGATGTGACCCTGATTTGCAATTTGGATTGGTTTTGTTTGTCTTTAAAGGGCTTGTGTTTAAAAACTGACTGTTTTGTTGATTATTATCCTGCTTATTCCAGAGCTGCTTATAAAACTATTTTCTCAAAATGATGATTTCAACTATTTTTTTGGCCGATGTTTCAAGTACATCAGTAGAGTGTGCTGCAAACAATTACTCTACCTCTAGGCTCTGATTATTATCTAAATGATACCCATTGCTAAGATAAACTTTAATTTAATTCTGCACGTTTACTCTTAAATTTTTGCAGATTGAGCCGTTGTACAGACATAATCAGAACTGAATATTCAACAAATCCATGGAATAAAAAGATAATAATTCACGCTTTACAGTCTCATCAACCACAGTTTTATTACACTGATGAAGATGAACTGGTCTCTTACCTTTCATTATCTTTACACTGCTGAGCTGAACTCATTTTAGACACTGAGCCACTCCCACCCCTCTCCTCTCTCCAGGAAAGGTACAGATCTGTGATGAGAAAGAAACTTTGTGTCAGTGACTAAAACAGTAAAGGCTGACTGAAAAAAATTATTTCACACAGCATACTGAACTTGTGATGACAAGGAGGACACACAACCATATACGATGGAACCATTATTTAAAAAAATCCTGGATCAAACATATGACTTTTGTATTAAGATTTCAACTGGCTATATTAATTCTTTTCAGCTAAATGAACAAATAGCATGAGTATTTGAGTATGCACATATTCAACTGAATATGACAGCCGTATGCATCTCTGTTAAACAGTCACTTCCTGAAGCCTCGTTTACACTCTGTCTCCCTTCCCCCACTATGAAGAAAAACCACTTCCTCAACATTGTCGACGAGCTGAAGGATTTTATCTGAGATTCTTGAACATTGGCTAACCAACCCATGCAGTATCCTTCTATGCACAAAATTTCTATTTTGACTTTTGAAATGTCATTGAGTCCATTAAAATAATCTCAGACATTTATAAATAATGCTCTGGATATCGCCAACTGCCTTCTCAAGTGAGCTCATCTAGGGGCCATTAACCAAATTTTTGACATTGCTAGTATCCGTACATCGCACTAGATATGTTTAAAGTAGATGAAATCCCAGCGTAATACACTTTCAGCATGTCCAATTTGGCATGTTCTATGGGCTACCTAGATATTTAGAGTTTCATACCAGCAAAGGTTCGCAACTGTTCTCTTCTGAGCAGGGGCGCCACTACAAATGTTGGGCCCTATGAAAGAATATAATATTGGGCCCCCCAAACCTAGAAAACCCATTTGACGACTCAAAATTTATATTTGGACCAAAATTGCACTCTCTCATTTTCGGTGGCGTTAAAGTTGACCTATCGAATACTGAAGTGAGATGACACCGACACTGCACTGTAAATTAACTTAACTTGTTAACTAGATCATTCAGGCAGTGGCTGCCTCAGTAGTAATGCTGACAAGGTAGCTACGTGTTAATGGGCACTGAAGCAAGGTCTATAAATAAATATACCTTTCTTTGGAAAAAAAATCTTTTGTACCTTTTTCTCCCTCTAAGCTTTCTGTTGCCTCGCTTTTCTTGTTGATATCCCGACTTCTTCGATGACGGCATGTCAAATCTTCTGACAGTCCGCCATCTGTTCCGCTTGTAAGCACAGCTACTGGAAAGCAAAGATTCTTGCGCGCTTTGTGATCGTTGCCGCAAAGTGTATCTATGCAAGACTGAACCATGCAATGGATAGAGAGAGGGGTGAGATATAAAGGCTATCCAGATAACTTTACCAGAATGGAGAAACAAACACCATTTTGTTTCATTTGTAACTTTTTGATAGATAAAATTCTAATTTTAACGACATTAGCTTACTTATGATAATAATAATGGTGTTCTATGAGGGGCCCCCTGTCAGTGCTGGGCCCTTGGAATTGTCCTAACAACCACCCACCCACCCCTTACGGCACCCCTGCTTCTGATGCAAGAGCACACTTTCAGTTTCACTGAAACCTTGCTGTCATGCGCAGGTCTTTCAGATAGCACAGGAAATGTTTGCTGCAAGTCCGATGTTTTAAAACAAATATCTGCAATAAACATTGTGAAACCATACTGAAATTTCTGACAGCATTTGCCATTAAATCATTTAATAGTTGATGTATTTTAATTTGTTGTAATTGTTTGTACTAAAATGGTATTTCAAATCTACCTTAAAGTGTTAACGACAGGTTTTTTTTTGCCAAGTATCACAGTTGTCTTACTGCAGTTTTGCATAAAGGTATCTCAAAGGCATTAGTCCTCTGCAATATAGCAATGTGTGTTGGAATAAACTGCTGTAGGCTACCCTTACCCCAACACTACAGTAAATAGTGGTGATAAGGAGCCAAATTCTGCAAAAACAGATTTATTAGCCCTTTAATTTTGTGAAGATATTTAATGCATTTATTAAAACAGGTATATCATGATAGACCATATTATATGTGTCTCTGAAATTCAGTTTCTCTGCAGTGGATGCTTATCATTAACTGAATTAGTGTTGATCACTCTGAATTATCTTGATTACTTTTGCTTTAAATATGCTTTTAAATTAACCCATGTTACCCCAACCATGACCCTAGAGGTCCACAGCCCTGCCCATGTTAGGACCTCACTCTTATTGTTCATGTGTTACCTGAATCAGGTGAGTGAGAGCAGGGAAAGTTCAGACGTATGCAGAGCACTGAGACCCTGGTAGCAGAATTGGGGAACACTGATCCAGTGTATAATTTCTAACCAGAGACATTGGGATAATCTCCTGTGTAGAGAGCATTCGCAAAGATTCTCAGCAGTTCACCAGTACATCTCTGGATTTTGTTATGGGTCTTTGAGTCTGTAGGATTTTGTTCTTTCTGTCTTGTATCTTGACTTTGTTTCCTCCTTGTCCATCATCCAAGAGAAATGCAGGCAGCTCATGTCTCCACAGGTGCTAGCTGAGAAACCGTAAGCTTTTATATTAGCAATTATTTCACTAGACAATATTGGCTACAAAACAAAAAAAGTATCTGACTGTTATGTTTTGTCCAGCACATATAACTATGTCTTGGATGTCATGCACTCAATCATATAGAGACAATATCATATAGAAAAGTACTGACCCCACGCAGTCAAGGGGGCAAAGCACAAAATTTAGGGGGTTTATTACAGAGAGTATAAGCTAATTGAAAAAATTCAAGTGAACTAATGGAAAACTCAAAGTGCTTTGAAATAAAAACAAACAAACAAAGAAAAAATAACAATTAAATGTTCAAATGAAGAATAAATTTGAGTCTGCTTTTGTCTCCAACTTCAGTGCAGAGGCCTAAATCAGCAGCAGAATAACACCTTCACCCCTACACACACAACAAACACACCAATGCTCTGAAACACCACCACATAGACATCAAAATGTAGACAAGACATGGAGCTCCAACACACACATGCATATACTCTGGCAGCCAGCACCAAAAGAACTGACAAAGAGAGGCCAGTACAATAGAAACTAACGAATACACAGATGTATGGAATGATAAAATAGTAAAAGTATAGTAAAATAAACATAACAACTGAGATTTATAATGGATTGCTTAAAAAAAAACAAAACATGTCTAAAGAATAAGTATACAGTGAAACTTATGCACAGTCCCTTCAGGCAATTATTGTGGCGGTTGCTCCACCTTCCCCTGGGAACTGTATAAACAGGCCTTCTTTCCACCCGCATCCCCTTTTCTGGTGGACCCATCTGCAAAGATGAGACTCACAAGCAGGTATCACACAACGATACAAACTCAAAGTTCATCCAGAACATCAACAATGAAGAGTAATTGGACTTTTTCATCTTCTGTTTATGGGGAAAATATGTCAATTGCCTTGGAATCACAGGAGGGATGTGATGTCAGGTGGTGGTGTGAGCACATCCCCCAAACATTCAAAATCAAGGCTACATGGCAGATGCAACTAAACCTCTTGCATCCATTTATAAACAATCATATTTTACCTAAATACAGTAAAGGGCAAGACGTATTTATTAAAAACTGCCTGAAGACTGGACCAATCAATCTTAAATCTGGCAGTGATAATGGTGCCTATATTTTTACACAAATGGTAGTGAATCTTTAGCCTTAAAGATACACTGTATAAAGGAGGTTTGGCAAAATCCTTGATTGCAGGAAAACTTGCCTCTTTTGAATATGCACATTTCATCTCAGGTATGCATCCCTATATGATAATTTCACCCTTATGCCAACATGTAAACCTGATGTCAGAGCCATTGAACCTTCAGTCAAAAAATCTACATTTTGTTAATGTTTACAAGCAAGGGCCATAAAACAAGTGAAATTCAAATGCCCTCAATTCATTTAGTTCTATATCTGTATACTGACAAGGTTACTGCACAATCCTCTGATAGATGGTATAGGATTGTGGCTGTTTGGATCTACCTTACCTCTTTACACCAAGAGTAAAGGTTTCTGTTCACAAGAAAACTTGAGAAATTTAAGTCTAACTTAAATTATGAAATAATGCATTTAAGTGCATGCTTGTAAGTAGTTGTGTTAATATAAATACACAGCATTGTGTTAGGTTTGATACACTGGTCATCCACCACATCACCAGTCCTTAAACTTGTTGCTGTTTTCCTTGGACCTTCGGAGTAGCTGCTTACAGTATTCCTGCATTTCTTTTGGCCTATGCTGCCTGCAGTATAACATGTTATAATGTGGGCTCCTCAGCATGACCTAGACCCACTGGCTAGTTCTGAACCAATTAGCACAGTGTCAGTGCAGAGTCCTGGTAAACCCTGAACCCTGCATAGACAGGCTCAGTGAACGGGTTGTGGCATGTGTGCAGGAGGGTCAGTGTGTCATTGAAGATGCTGTAGAAGGACAGAATGCCAACAGCCCTGTTTAGATAGACACCTACTCTGGTAGTTGGGGGAGGGGGGCGAAATTCTGCTGATTTCTCAGCATTGTGCCAGATGTAGAACACATATCGGTTGCAAACCAAACCAAAAGACCTCTTATCCATTCCAAAAGAGACCTCAGGCCAACTGACACCCTTATTTGATAGACTCATCTTCTGAATGTAAGGGTTGCTCTTCTTGACGTTCCCGGTCTTGTATGTGACTCCAATGTCCATTTCTCCTCTCCACTCCACCTCCCAGTAACAGCGCTCAGCCAGAGGCTCTCTACACAGAACTTGGGGATACAGTGTATACCTCTCAGGATGGTCGGAATATGGCCGCTTTATTGTAGTATATTTTACTCTCCTCTTCCTTTCAGATAAAGAGAGGCTTCTGTGTGCTGTGTTCTGGTCGAGTGTTAGCTGGCAGTAATCTGTAGACAAGAGAGAAGTTATCAGCATAGTATCATCATGGACGGTGATAGCAAGGGCCATATAGTTATTAATCTTAATAGGACTACAGAAAAGGCCCAAAGAGTTGAATCTTACATTTTTTTTTTTTTTTACTTTAAAACCAAAACTTTAACATCTGTATACTCTGTCTTCTATATGACTGGACATCTATCCATATTCCCTGCCCATCCTAAATTACTTTCCTTCATGTGAACTAATTATAAATCATTTTTAATACTGAACAATAAAGCAGACTTACATTTCTGTGGCCTAGGTTTCATCCTGCACTCTCCACCATGGTGCAGGCTGTAGGGAAATAAGAATTTATAGATTGAACAGGAGGAGTAGCACTCTACTTTGACAGACTAAATATTTGTTTGGCAACTGCTGACAATTTATAGTAGGAAATGTCTTGAATCTAATCAGCTGGCTAGTTTCACCGTTTTCCTCTTGGTTTTTTTCTGCCTTTCTTCTCTGCACATTAACAGATCTGCACAAGACCATCCTCTGGCATGTCTTTTAATGCACTATGGAATGCAAAACACAACAGGCACACTGCTGGGTTTTAAAAATTCTACATGCAATGTAGTATGGAAGCTACATTATCAATGGCTCTTCTAAGCCCACTTACGACAGTTTCTCCAGTTTACAATGTGGATCCTCTAAAAGAGTAGAGAGCCGCTTCCCCCCTGAATCTCCTGGGTGATTATAGCTCAAATCCAGCTCTCTCAAGTGTGAGGGGTTTGAGTGCAGAGCTGAGGCCAGAGAAGCACAGCCCTCCTCTGTGATTAGACAGGAAGACAACCTGCGGAGACAAATCGGACAACAGCTCAGTGTCTGGGTTGGACCATATGTGAGGTGTGATGATCAAGTTTACAGAGCAGAGAGACAAAGGAAGAAGAGGGGTTGAAAGAAGCAAGTTATGTATATGAAGAATTAGGCTACATTCACACCACGACTTTCTCCACATATTTAACACAAGTACATGAGTGAAAATATTCATAAACAAACAAATAAATAAATAAATGGAGTGATGTATTTTCTGATTTGGGCCACATTTTCATGTGGTACAAAATCAAATTCCAAGCTATGTGAATCACACATGTTAGTATGATGAATCCAGTCAGAACTGTTTATTTTCTAAGAATATAATCATAAGCGTATGTTTGCTGGAAATATTGAGGGGGTGGACTATGAATGAGAATAGAAATGGTTGCAGAGATTGCTGAGTCTTAGTAAAAAAAAAAAAAAATGGCCCTGTTACATTTTTATGAAGCCACCAGTAAACTACACTTTAAAACACCTATATTCGTGATAATTGTCATCTTACAGAGAGGTTAAATTACAAAATTAATATGGATTAACGGCAATCCAACTCAGTAACTACAAGCACAGGTATGTGTCCCTTAATGATGGCGATACGTTTTGAGAAATGTGTTGTTAGGTGATTGTGCAAACATCAAAGAGTGTTACTTAAAAATCATGCAATCAAGAGATGTGGTAAACACGAGATGTATGAGGTTTTGGGTGATTACGATGAAAGAAGTGAGAACTGAGTATAACTGTGATTGAAGGTCTTATACTTACGACGCATTGAGTAATCTTTTGATACTCATGTGGTATCAAACAGTAATAGAAGCCAGCAGCCACAGGTCACAAACCAGGAGGGCAAAAAATACCAGGCAATCACGAAAACCAGAAGGGCAAGACAAGAGCAAAAATCCAAAAACAGACAGTAGTCAAAAACATGAAACAAGAGTAAGCGTACTCATGACCCATGAATCTCCTGAGAGCAGACAAGATAACTTGGCAAAACTGAATGGTTGAGACATGGCTTTTAAAACGGTCTAATGAGGTGATAGTGAACAGGTGTGTTGAGAGAGGGCTGGTGATAGGTGTACCTGCAAAAACCTGGAGCGGAACCCAGGAACAGGGCATCGATAGGAGAGAGGGAAAACATGGCTAGACGGTGGAAGGACCGGGCTGGATTGTGACATGGTTAAGGAGTGACTGAAATGCATGCAGTTTATCCAAACAATAAACCTAATTTTGACAAAATATATGGGTTTTTTTTTTGTACAATGAGAGAAGTAACAGTGATGATTATAGTAGCAGACATGATGCATAACCAAATAAATCTAAAGCAGTTTGACCCTGACAGTTCCACCATGCTACTCTAAATGACTTTTAAAAAAAATTAGAGCCCTCTAACTGCCATCATCCTCATATCATCTTCATATAAGTAGAGTTATATAAATCTCGCTGTGGTGTTTTGACAGTTAGAAAGTGATTTTTGGACAACACAGATCTCATCTTTTGGCCCTCCCTCTTTACCCTGCAGACTGTGCATTTAGAGACAATACGTTCCAAACCCTTCCTTAATCTGTTGATAGTGGTGCTCACTTTACCTATACTCAGGTGTGTCTACCTGTGTCTACTTTACGATGCAAAAGAGTCCAAAATCTTTTTTTTGTTATTTGTTTTATTTTTTTAGAAGATCAGTCATGTAATTTGGTTGCAATGCTCTCATCCTTTTGTATCTTCCGACCTTCTGACTTTTTTGTTGCTTTATTTCTCTGGAGTTCACTACACAATAGGCAGAGTCACCGTTGAGCTTTGGTGAATTTTAAACTCATAGAATATGCTACTGAATGCATACAGGAGGTCAGTGTATCATTAAAGATGGCATAGAAGGACAGAGTGCCAGCTGCCCAGTCCAGATACACTCCTACTCTAGTATGGGGGTGACCAGGATAAAGTTCAGTGGTTCTCTTACCATGGTAATAGACGTGAAAAACATTCATATAGCAATAGAGACAATCAAGATAAACTGGTTTCTCTCCTTCCTCACATTCTCCCATGAGACTCATCATAGCAAGAGGGTCCTTTTCCTTGTCAGCTGGTGGTCCCCTCACTTCGGGAACCCGGCAGCCTCTCTTCTCGACCACGCCTCTTCTCTCCCATTGCTCCGCGGTAGTGGAATGACCTTCCTCACTGAGTCAGTCAGGACTGCGGAATTTCTTGCCATCTTCCACAGGAAACTGAAAACTCACCTTTTCAGAGCTCACCTGTCCCCCTCTGCCAAAAAAAAATCGTGCTAACCTTGTCCCTGTGTTGCAAGTCTTGTTTTCTATCATTTAATTGTCACAGAATTCCAGGAGCGTGATACTGAGGGTAATTAATATACAGCCATATTGTGATGCAGCCTGAATGAAACATTTCCACTTGTGTCACACTGCACACATGTTGTCGTGACAAAGCAGATAGCAAACATTACAAGATGAATTCATTAATCCACTCAAGGTGTTACGTCCCCGGTGTAGTGTGGTATTTAGGTGTATGTAGGGGGGATGTAGCATAAAGGACCCACCGCCTGTGCTGGTTTTGGGACGGTGTGATGGGAGAGGGAAACACGGACACAGGGAATCAGTGTAAAAGAAAGTGCACAATATATTTGGGAATATTTACAAAGTGATATATACAAAATATTTACAGGGATATTTACAAGGACACACAGAAAACACACAAAGTTGGGAGAGGATGCCAGACGGTGCCAAAGAAATGAAACTAGTAAAACAAAAACTACCCTAAATGTCTACACCGAAAAACACACTGAGCTACAAAACAAAAAGGTGGCAGAGCCAAAGGAAACCTGACTACACTAACTACCTAGTAACAAAAAAATACAAGAGTGGCACCCGCCTCTACCCTAACCCTATACAGCGTGATCACTACCGCGGGGATCCCCTTCCTTACCTGTCCTTCTCTCCTACGATAACCAAAATGCCAAAGCCAGAGTGCAATCCACAAACAAAGTCAATAAACGAAAATTCAGGGTCGAACACAGAATGGCAAGTTTGTAATAATAGTAGAAACACACGAAAGGCAAAAGACAAGCAACAAGATCGAAATCTACAGCGCAGTACATCTAGCCTCTTTAAATGCTGGCGCTCCGCCGTCCGGTTGGCCAAGCCAAAAGGGGCACTCTGTTGCTGCTTGGCCAGGCTGGCACGGGAAGGTGGGACGTAACATCAGGCCAGATGGACTGACAGCCTTTCGCGCCACAGCTGGGTACCTGAGGAGAGAGAGAGAGAGAGACGCAAACGAAACAAGGCACACAAATAAAACAGTGTGTCGCACGTAACACAAGGAAAAACAAAAGACTGTAAAATCATCTTTGGGTAGAATTCTATGATTTTACTTTATTTCCAAAGGATATGGTTAAAAAGTAACGAAACTTACAGAGCAGCATCTTCTAAAGCAGGTGAAACAGAAAACCAAGGTGACATGGGGTTCAAATCCGAAGCCCAGGTCAGATATCTTTCAGTGATGTCAAATATAGATATACATTAGCTAAATATAAATACAAATATACACATTAACTTCTCTTAGAAGTGTCTGTACCTAAAATGTTTTACTTAAAATTATTTTATATATTTTTATGGCTGTTGTTTGTTTGGTTTAGAAAGTTGCCTAGAAAGTAGCATGTGTTTATTATTGCTAAAGATCATCATCATCATCATCATGATCTTAATCATAATCATAAAATGAATGTAACTCTAAGCTAATCATTTTTGTCATGATGTAATTACAATGTATATTACATATAATTATAACAATACCAAAAAGGTTTTGTGTGTTGTTATGTTGTTTTTCATTAGGTAAATATGCTTAAAAATAAAGTAGTCTTTTGAAAAGGGGCAGAGGAAGGAGGCTGTGCTCCAATAATAATCACAATTAAAAAAAAATCTTTGCTGAAGTTGTTTAACTACATTTGTAAGGTCACCATAGTAAGTGCTCCCTGTACATGTGTTTACTATATTGGCAAGTGTATTGGCTCTCTCCTCTTAATCTTAACATGCTCTGTTGGTTTATTCCAGCTGGCACAGAGTCACAGTGGAATCTACGGATATTTCAAATGCCGCGTGAAGGGGCTCAGTGAATCCAGCATAGAATGTGTACAGGTGTGTCTGGGTGTCACTGCAGATACTGAAGAAAGAGAGAGTGCCACCAGCCCAGTCTAGATACACCCCTACTCTTTTACACAGGGGACCTTGTTCTATATTCACTTCACCATTATGACAAAAACAGGGCCCATGCATAGAGTCCAGTAAGAGCATAATAAAAGATTTAACATCTGTTCCCATAAGGCTGTCTACCCTACTGATACTCTTATATGCAACTCCAATGCAATTCCTTACTCCACTCCTCTCCACCTCCCAGTAAGAGCGCTCAGTCAGAGGCTCTCTACACAAAACTTGGACATAGGTCTGAAATCTGTCAGGATGATCGGGATGTTGTTGCTCTTCTGTACACCCAGTCACTTTTCGGTTTCCCTCTGACAGAGAAATCAGTTTGTGTGCTGTGTTCTCGTCCAGTGTGAGTTGACATGCATCTATAGACAAGAGGGAAGTTATTATTATAATATCAGGTTGGTAAATGATTGCTGTGGTCATTAAACATTAATATTACTGAAGTTCAGGCATTACTGTTATGACAAGCTCAAAGAGAATGAAAGAATGACCTGAAATGTTTTAGTAGTTTGTTGCTGTGCAAACAGTACTTTTGGCATTCTGTGTTCTGATGGAAGATGATCGTAAATGACAGACAAACTTACATTTTCTCAGTCCAGGTCTCATCCTGTTCTCTCCACCATAGTCCAGTCTGTAGGCAAATAAGAACAGAAAAATTGAATAGCAGTTGTTTAAAATGCATTGTAGTGTAACGGTAGCCAGCAGGCACAGTGCTGTGCAGTGAGTAAAGCTCACTCCCTGACACCTTCAGAGGCGTGCTGGTAACCCAGGCCAGCACCTATGGGTTTTAGCCTCCTTACCAGCGCACCCACCTCCCATGCCCGAGGTCGCAAGTTTGAGTCCAGTGCGGGACCGTGTTTGACCGTACAAACAATGCAGGTTACAGTAGCAGTGGTAAAGCTCAATGCACTTACATCAATTCCTCCAGTGTGTACTGTGGATCCTTACGTAGAGTCAAGAGCAGATTCAACCCTGAGCCAGTTGGGTGATTGTAGCTCAGGTCAAGCTCTCTGAGGTGTGAGGGGTTTGATCTCAAGGCTGACGCCAGAGAATCACAGCCTTCCTCTGTGATTAGACAGCCCGACAGTCTGTAGGAACAATCACATCATTCACTTATATAATTATCTTAGTTCTATCAGATATTCTTTTAAGGTACTGAATGATTTTAGTTTTATTATTGCACTCATGCCAGTTATGTATTCTTGTGATCCATTCCAGCTGTTATTATTCTGGGTTTTAGTACATTTGATACCACAGTTTATGGTTTAAATCAACATGATCATAAAACCTAGAGGAATTCAATATATCTGAATTTAATTACTGAGTAAATGTGGACTACAACGAAGAGGACTTTACATGCCCTGGCAGCAGTATATTTAATAATGATCTGAGAAGTACTGCCTTGTTCAATCAGCGACTGTCAAGTTTAGAACATGTTCTCTCAGTTATTGCTCTGTCTTAAGCATAGCTCAATGATGAAACAGCGTAGGGAGAGATTCCCCTGGCATCACAAATCATTAATTAATTTAAATTGTTTTAAAAGCATGGCTCTTTTTGTACAAATGGCACAAAAGAAAGAAATTCTAGATTCTATGTAGATCATAATTTTAACACAATTTACAAAGCATTACATTAACGAAATCTCTTAAATGTGGGGGACAGTATCTTTTACACTTACCCCAGTTTCTCCAGTTTACAGTAAGGATATCCCAGTCCATCAGAGAGCTGCTTCACTCCTGAATCGCACAGGTCATTATCTCTCAGATCCAGCTCTTTCAGCTTAGAGTGGTGAGATCTAAAAACTGAGGCCAGATCTTCACAGCAGTGTTCAGTAAGACCACACCAAGAGAGTTTAAGTTTCTCTAGTTTACAGTTAGAACTCCTCATTCCTGCAAAGAGCAACTTCACTCCTGAATCTGTCAGGTTATTGTAACTGAGGTCCAGGTCTCCCAGGGTTGAGTTCACTGACCAGAGAGCTGAAGCCACAGTTACACATGATTCAGATGAGAGATGACACTGATCAAGTCTGTAGAAGGAAATTAGGAAAATTAAGACACAATTGTAACTATGTTTTCCTTGATGATGCAATGCGATACGTAAGGATTATAATTGAGGAATATCCCCAAAAATGAATGTTCTGTGATGGTCTTAGAAAACAATACATTATCAAACAAACCAAAGAGCAATATAGGAATGCAGACATAGAAAAAGGGATGTGGAATGCTCCTCTGAAGGCAACTTTAGAAATTAACAATATTGGAGGACACAAGTGCAAGTCTTCACATTCTCAGACTGGCAAAACTGTCTTCTTCTCAGACTGTACAAAGTCCACTTTTTTGAGTGATATTCATATTTCCCATAACATATTCCCTATAACACCTGTGCCCAAGAAATTAAATCATAGGTCACACAGAATAAATTCTGATTTGCAGTGGGAATTTAATCTACTCTTAAAGTGACTCACCTGGCCTTCCTGCAGGTCCTCAGTACTGGGAGAAGCCTGTGCTGACCTTCTGTTGTTGTTTTGTATCTCTTCAGGTCAAACAAGCTTAGCACCTCCTCTGACATCAGCAGCGTATAGGCCAGAGCTGAACACTGGTCTGGGCTCATCTTTTTAGTGGAGAGAGTTCCCAATCTGCATTCAGTCTGGACTTCCTCCAATAGAGAGTTGTCATGCAGCTCACTCAGACAGTGGAATAGATTTATAATACTGTCTGGTGATGATTCCTCTGTAATCTTCCTCTGAATGGTTTTAATGGTCTCCACAGCACTGTGTTCTGTCAATTCTGAGCTGTTTTTGGTCATAAGGTCTTGTAGAAGAATCTGGTTGGAGTCTAGTGAGAGGCCAAGCAGGAAGCGGAGGAAAAGGTCCAGGTGTCCATTCTCACTCTGCAGGGCTTTGGTCACTGCACTTTGGTGCAGGTCAGACAGCTTCAACGTATCTCCTTCGCTTCTGGATTTTTCTGTGAGGAAAACATTTGTACTCTCTTTCACACATGAAACATGTGCATACACTGCAGCAAGATGTTCCTGAATGGTCAGATGCACAAAGCAGTAAACCTTTTCTCTATACAGTCCCAACTCCTCTCTAAAGATCTCTGTGCACACTGAAGAGTACTCTGAAGCTTCACCAACGTCAATGCCACATTTTCTCAGGTCATCTTCATAGAATATCAGACTTCCCTTCTCCAGCTGTTGGAAAGCCAGTTTTCCCAGTTTCATGATCATCTCTCTGTCTAATTCAGTCAGCTTCTTCGGGTTTTCTTCGGTGAGTCCATGGTACTTCTTGTTCTTCAAGCTAATCTGTGTGAGCAGGAAGTGTGTGTACATCTCAGTCAGAGTTTTGGGTATTTCACCAGTTCCTGCATCACTCATCATATTCTCAAGAACAGTGGCTGAAAGCCAACAGAAGACTGGTATGTGACACATGATGTAGAGACTCCTTGATGATTTGATGTGTGTAATGATTCTGTTGGCTAAGCTCTGATCACTGATTCTTTTCTTGAAGTACTCCACCTTCTGAGCATCTCTGAATCCACGGATCTCTGTGACCTGGTGAACAAACTCAGGAGGGATCTGACTGGCTGCTGCTGGTCGGGAGGTTATCCAGAGGAGGGCAAAGGGAAGCAGATTCCCCTTGATGAGATTTGTCAGCAGCACATCCACTGAGGTTGACTTTGTCACATCACAGCAAATCTCTGTGTTCTGGAAATCTAGAGGAAATCGACACTCATCCAGACCATCAAAAATTAAGAGCATTTTGACTTGTTCATTTTCAATATCTCTTATCCCTTTAAGCTCTGGAGCATGTTGATAAAGAAGCTGGATAAGACTGCAGTTTTCTTTCTTCAAATTAAGATCTCTGAAAGGTAGAGGGACTATGACATTTATGATATCTTGATTTGCTTTTCCTTCAGCCCAGTCAAGAATAAACTTTTGAACAGAGACAGTCTTTCCAATTCCAGCTATCCCCTTCGTCAGCACTGTTCTGATTTGTTTTCTTTGTCCAGTAAGTGTTGTAAATATATCATTGCATTTGATTGGAGTCTCTGTGGTGACTTGTCTCTTCGAGGTCATCTCAATCTGTCTGACCTCATGTTCATTATTGACCTCTCCACTCCCACCCTCTGTGATGTAGAGCTCTGTGTAGATGTCAGTCAAAATGGTTGATTTTCCTTGTGGAACAATTCCCTCTGACACATGTAGAAATTTATTTTTCAGATTTGTTTTATTGTCTGTTTGGACCTTTCTTAAGGAAAGAGCTGCATAGAGAATAGAGAAAAATAGAGAAATAGAGAAAAATTACTCCCATTGTAAATTCTGTTTTGCCAGTGCAATGTATTGATTTTGTTCTAAACTTGCAAACATCAAGCATCACAACAAAGCTGGTCAGATTTCTGCAAACAGTCCTAACATTACTGTAATCTGCCTTACCAACATCCAAAAGGTAAAGCGTAATCCTCAAAGCTCCCTGTTCTCCGAAGCTCTCCAGCATCTTCTCAACAACACCGGAGATGCTGAGATCCTCCTGTTGAGTTCCCAGGCACTCTGGATAGTTCTCACTCAGTTCTCTCTTATAGCTATTGAAGATGTCTGTCTTCATGTTCCCTAAGATGAGCTGCAGAAGGCTTGGTGTGTCTGGTACATTAGAAATCTTTAACAGACAAAAAGAGGTTACTTTGCCATATAATAAATACCCCATGATAAAATGGAATGAACATGTAAAGTGAACACTCACCTCCCTATACAGTTTACTGTGGCCTTTGTGCTCCTCCACTGCACAGACTTTACAGATGTCTGTCTGGTCAGTCTTACAGAACACCTCCAGAGCTCTGTGATGCTGCTCCAGGTCTCCAGTCTCCACACTGTGTGACCACAAAGGAAACAAAATATTATATCAACTAATGCATCACACTACTGATAATACATCACTACCAGTACATGCATATCTCAGAAACCTCTGAAATTATCATAGTGTTCTAATTTCAGAGTAGTGTGGACTCAATCTGCACACACAGGCTGCTATGTCATAAAACCACATCTATTACACACAAGACACCAGTAACTGAAGGTCAGTCTCTTCATATGGCTCGATCTGTTCACAGACATAGTTGCAGACATGCTTTCACATACAGAAGATCTTCCTCCCAACTTGTATTGAGCAACATAATACATGCGTATTCCACTTGTCTATGTCGCTGTGTCCTAATCTCATCTGTGAATTCTAATCTAATCCCTGGACACAGCACATGGAACAATGAAAACTGTTTTTGTCATACACAAGGCCATTTCAGTCCAGAGGAAGTTTATCAGTAATATATCGCAGGAAGTGGAAATCCAAAAACAGAAGTGTCCACAGAATTCACAACCAAGTGTAAAACATGAATGCAGCAGGATGGTCAGAGCTGTGTTCAAATCTATTGCACATGTATCCACACTACATGTAATATTAGAAATAAATTAGCTATGCAGAACTTAGCTTGTTAGATGGCCAGCATGTTAACAAGACTGCCTATAAGGTGAACAGTGCTTTCATAGTATTCTCTGACTTCAAGGTCCTACGCTGTTAAATTTCTCAGCACAGCCTTGTACATGTACACACAAAATAATATGGATAGTATAGTATAGTACTGTGTTTATCCTACTGCATTTATAATTTACACAAATCAGTCCAGACCTTTTGTCACTCCTTAATGGTTCCTGGCTGAGGTTGAATGGCTGTCTCATTGAGTCACTGCTCTTCATAGAGACACAGGAAGGTGTGGGAGACTCTGCTCTCTTCTTCTCATTTCTGTGGGTAAAAATTTAGCAATTAAACAGATCACAGACACACTCACACACACACATGTACATACTCACACGTAACCAAGCAAGCGCACACGCAAGTACGCACACACGCATACATGCACGCGCGCACACACACAATTGTGACTGGTATTTTTGTGTGAGTCCAAGCACTCCATCACTTCAGTTGTGATTGTAAAAGAAAAAATTGTAGAAAAAAAACATGAGAGACTTTCTAATTTTTCCCCCAAGTTAAATCGCACTAAAACCATCTATTCAAAAAAAAATCCTTTCTGGAGAACAGTCTCGTCCTGAGGCCACAAGAGCATATCATAGTTTTAAATATATTATTTAAACCGAATATAGCCATTGCAGTGTCCAGATAAAAATATAGACCACACCCTTTGTCACTCCTTAATGGTTCCTGGCTGAAGTTGAATGGCTGTCTCATTGAGTCACTGCTCTTCATAGACACACCAGACGGTGTAGGAGACCCTGCTCTCTTCTCCTCATTTCTGCGGGTGAAACTTAGAGATCAGTTCAGGGCTCCAACATATCACATGCACACATGCATGCATGTATACACGCACGCACACACACACACACACACACACACACACACACTCATCACTAACAAGTTATTTTGTATGAGTTCATGCAGTCCGTTATTACCTCAGTTATGAATGCAGTATAAAATTCTTGGCTAATTCTGCCATCCTGTTAAATTAACTGCTGCCCTCTAGAGGTCATAAGGTGCACAACACAGTTTTATGGGGTTTTTGGGGGTTTTTTTAAGTCAATAAAGCTATTGTATCATACAAGTCCTACAACATAATCACTAATGTCTCCCTTTCAGATGTGATTCAGACCTGTCACTTCTGCAGGGTTCTTTACTAAAGTTGAACGGTTGTCGCATTGAGTCGTCACTCTTCATAGACACACAGGATGGTGTAGGAGACTCTGGTCTCTCCTTCTCAGATCTGTTGGGGATTAATTTTAAACAAACATGTAACGTTACAAAAGAAGGCCTACTCTCCACACACACACACACACACACACACACACACACACACACACGATATCACAAAACAGCATCTGCACAATCTACTACTTCAGTTATGACTACACATTTAAGAAATCATTAGAGTAACACTACAGTACTGGACAAAATTTTCACATAAATAATTATCCTGTAAACAGTAAACATGTTAGAACTGAGCAGGACGCTTACCTCCGGGAATCATTGTCCTTCTCCTGTGAGAGGCCGCATCCATTAATCTCTTCAGGTAAACTGTTCACAGAAACTGCGTCCTCTTGTTTACTCTCTTGGGAGGCACTCATTTTAGCAGAAATGATAGGGCCTATGGGCGCGCACGCACGCACAAGGCCCGCGAAAAAGAGAAAGAGACTTGCCGTTAAAAAGAAATACTGAGATAAAATATTTAAATAGTGATAAGGTTTTAAAGTGGTATCTTCAAGAATTAAAAGGGAAGGTTATTTTTAATGCTGAACTATGGTTTATGCCGTTTCCTCTTCTTGCTTACGTAAGTTATTGCAAGGGCAGTTGCATCTTGCAATTAATGTTGTCGGAAATACGTAATGGTCCATTATCATTAAACGATTTTTTAATCTAATATTTTCCTATTTACCTTATTTTAGGCTGAATTTGGCGTCAAACTGGGTTCGTGTTGAAAGTGCGTCATCTTTCCCACGTTCCTCTCGCAGTTTTACTTTCGTTTTACACGGTGACGTACAAGGACGGGTTCCAATGAGCGCAGTTGAGTTTTATCTCCGTTGCTTCTAGCTAGCGTTGGGTTGGCTGAACGTCCTGTTTGTTACTAAACGATCCTATAAGCGCTTGAGTAGTCAGAGACAAACAACGCTATGCCTACCCTCCTGTTGCAACATGCTGGGATTAATATCAGGTATTGTCAACAGGGTAGTTCGAGGCAGCTGTATATGTGCGTTAGGAGGGGTGGAAGTTAAAATGAATAACTGGTGAAAATTCAGGTGGTGAAAATACACGTAAATTAAAAATGGAGTCGATAAAAATGTATGTGAATTGAAAGTCTGAATGATAGTCAATGTGACCTCCCTCATGTGACTTCGCTAATCACTGACAAACGCTAAGGTTACACAAAGACATTTCGCCTTCGTGCAGCATTCAGCCTTGCTTTGCAGATATTGCAAATGTTCTTTAAAGAGAACTCCTCCGGAACTCCTATTACCATTTTCCTGCTACACTTTCTTTTCCTGGATTACAGCCTTGGAGATGACAAACTATAACTGCTCAATTATTTAGGGTTTAGTGGTCCCAAGGTAGCAGCAAGCATGAAGGATCCCAGCTATTACTACTGAGAAGGGCCAAGGAAAGTCCGACACTAGGGAGTTGGTGTATTTAGATTGTTAAGCTAAAATTCACATCTAGTTTTTACTTTTTGAAAAAAAAAAAAAAAAACAAGTAATATTTGCCTCACCCAATCATCTGTTAAGTCTTTTAACAGTTAAAGGTTCTTAGACTCTGCTCGGATGTGTTTCCTCCATCTTCAGACATTTAAAATCTCAGAATCCAGTCTTAATTTTTAATGAAAATGTCAAATATACACACCTTTCCACCTTTTTATATTTATGTAACTAATGATGTCTGTAAAATGCGCATTTTAGAGGAAAAAACATCCATGAAACATGATACATGAGGCTGCTGTTTTTAGAATTCCTATTTCACAGAAATGTGTTTGTTTGTTTACTTTAATACATTGAAGAATGCACTGGCTTCTAGATAGATCTTTTTCCACATGTACTTATTGAAGCTTTTATAATTGAGACATAGTTCAATTCAGCATAGACAGAATGAATAGGAGTCAAGAGCAATGAAACTTAAAGTCTGACCGACTGAAAAAGATTACACACTTCTGTAACAGCAATGGAGTTGACACAGCTGTACTGTTTGGATAAAGATGGTGACAGATTTAAGATGTATTAGAGTAAAAGAATTCTAGTTTTGAGCTCCCTTTACTGAGACAACGGTTATTTACTGAAGAAATCACAACATGCATGATATTTTAAATGCATATGAAGTATACATAATGAATAATATAAAGCATTAAATATAATGCGATGTAATATATGAATTATAGGTAATATTTCACAATAAATCAGATTAAAGCTCATCTCTAGGGTTTATAGAAATATCAAATGTTGTGCACATGTGTGTTGTAGTGCTTTTTATAAGTGTCTGAACTATCCACCTACTTGTATTGACATACCTCATGCCTACTCAGACATCAGCACTACTAAGCAGAGCCTAGCTGGCTGCAATAGGCACCTAAAGAATTAACTTGACCTAGGCAGACTAATGCAGAGAGGTAGGATACTAGAGTCAACTAGATGTGTAACGGTTATACAGACTATATTTTGTAGGGAGGAGGTTCTAGTTCAAGAATTCACAAATGACCTTCTGAGGCCTAAAGGGATAACATTATGTCATTAGAGACCAGTTTCAGCAAATGGAAATCAAACAGGTGAGTGTCACAGGAAACAGTTAAGTACACTGTAAATATTAATTAAAAAAAAACAAAGAATAACAATGATTGACCAGCTGACTGAAGCCTGGAGAAAGTAACAAAAACAAGGTCAGATTGTCACGTCTCTCAAAAGAGGCTGGATGCACATGCAGATCAATTTTTCTCTTTATTTAAAGTAACAAGAATTTCCAAGACTTACAGACTCCAGAACAGAACCATGGCAGAACAAGAAAACAAACGTGACCTAGAGGAAAAATCCAAACAATGCCAACACAAAGAAACAGGGGAAACCAAGGAGTACTTATATCAAACTAAACAAGATACAACTAACTAAACACAGGTGAGAACAATGATTGAACAAAGACTAAACAGGACTGAACCAAAAACTGACAGAAGGGGGGGGGGGGGGGCGCAAGAGAAGACAGTGAAAACAGAACCCAGACGCAACACTAGAGGGACACTGGAGACAGAGGGACCAGGGCGTGACACAGATGCTCCCGACTATGCAACCAGATTACTAATCATGACACAAACTACAAAGCAAAGCAAAAACAATGAGAAATAATGTTAAACATCACGCTTATAATGATTTGGTCACCCGAAAGCCACACAAACACAAAGGGGCATTCACAAATAATTTGTTTAATAGACTCATACACACACACACACAGACAGGCATAGGCACACACACACACACACACACACACACACACACACACACACAGTGTATGCACTCATATCTTTTTCCCTGTGATGTCCTCCCATGCTTAAGGTCTATCCCAGGTGGCACAGAGTCACTGTAGAACCAGGATAAAGCCCAAACCCTGCATAGAGGGGCTCAGTGAATGTTGTGTGGAACGTGTACAGGAGGGTCAGCGTGTCATTGAAGATGCTGTAGAAGGACAGATTGCCGGCAGAAGAGTCTAGGAACACTCCTACTCTGTTAGATGCAGGAGACGGGTGGAGTTCAGCAGTTCTCTTGCCGTTCTGCCAGAATCGAAAGCTATCACTCTGGCAAATTAGGCCGAAGGACTTGTCATCCTTTCCCATGGAGCCTGTTTCTCTATCTATACTCTTATAGGCAACTCCTATGAATACATTGTCTCCACTCTTTTTCACCTCCCAGTAACAGCGACCGGACAGAGCCTCCTTACAGAGAATTTGGAGATGACGCTTAAATCTCTCAGGATGATCAGGATATGGCTGTTCCGTTAAAGTCCGTGTCACTCTCCTGTTTCCATCATAGAGACAGAGCTGTTTGTGTGCTGTGTTCTGGTCCAGTGAGATCTGACAGGCATCTGTAAAGGAGATGGGATGGATGAGGGATTTCCAGGGTCATTAAGCAGTACCATTACTGATGCTCAGTGACAAGGGAATGGAGAAAAACAATGTAATGAACCAGCCTTGATGCCAGTGGCCATCACTGTTAAGATAACAGGTAAGCTGAAAATTCTGAACGCTTGTACTGATCATATTAGGGCTCACATTTTCTTGGTCCAGGTTTTATCCTGCACTCTCCACCATGGTCCCATCTGTAGGACAATAAGAACAGACAGATTGAGTAAAAGACATTGGACTGAAAGTGCGCTGTATCGGTAGGTATCAGTAGCCGAACATGCTTACTCCAGTTTACAGTTTGCATCCTCCAGTAGAGCAGAAAGCTGTTCTGCTCCTGAGTCTCCTGGGTGATTGTAGGTCAGATCAAGCTCTCTCAGGTGTGAGGGGTTTGATCTCAGGGCCGAAGCCAGAGAAACACAGCCTTTCTCTGTGATTAGACAACCCGACAACCTGCAGAGACAATCAGATCACAGCTCCACTCAGTCTCTGAACTGGATCATCAGGGTAGTTGTGATGAAGGTTGAGCTCACAGACCAGGATTAAAACAGAAATGAGAAGATAGAGGAAGTGAATGGTATGGATGTAAAACTGCATATTTGATGACAGGTGAAAGTTACTGTCACAATGGTTGTACTTTTTACTGTATGTGCAACTCTTATAAACAACTGCTGACATCTAAATGTGTGTAATTATGAATTTTTGATAGGTTTCACACAGTGCAAAGGTAGTTAATGTGTATCCATTTGAAATGGACACATAATTGTATCCCCTGTGACTACTGTAGAGAAGAGGCGTTCATCATTTGCATTTTTCAAAGGACAAAACACTACTTACTTACTAACTTAGGCATTGCCATGGTTAATTCAGAACAATGTTTCACTCATCTGCTGTTAAAAAAATACATGTTCCTGGTAAAGAACATTTTACTGAGAACTAGAGGTGTAACAGTTTTGTACTGGAAATGAAAACTGTGGTTTGGTTCACGGCATGTGTGGCGTGTGTAGTGAACTGTGGATTTCCTTTTATTTCACTGAATCATTTTTTTTTCTAAATATGATGCTAAATCACAGTGAATGCATTTTTTAGTAAGGAGATCATTCTATACTATTTGCACTTTTGATCATTATGAATAATATTAATCCTAATTTGAAGCCAGTCAGCTTGTTTTTGCTAGAAAATATATCCACTGTCCTCACCATGCAATGCACTTGTGCTTTAACTTAGGAGGCAATTGTTGCAGCTTTAAGGACAGTGTCAAATGAGCAACTATTTTAAATAACAACAAAATATAGTGTTACTACTCATATCATAAATAATACAAGTTTTCTTTCATTCTAATTTTTTTGGAGATCTTAATTACTGTTTATGGTAGACATGGTCTTTTTTGTTATATTTGTATATTCAAAGAAAAAAATGAAAGAACTGTGCTTTGAGAAGGCAAGATTTTCTTTCAAGACAAACCATGATCAAAACTGGATGAACCAATACACCAGAGCACAATGTGAGTTACTAAAGTGATATGGGACTGCTCTTACCCCAGTTTCTCTAATTTACAGTGTGGATGCCTCAGTCCAGCACAGAGAACCTCCACTCCCAAATCACGCAAGTCATTGTCTCTCAGATCCAGCTCTCTCAGTGTAGAGTGAGGACATTGTAAGACTGAAGCCAGGTCTGCACTGCAGCCTACTGTGAGACTGCACACACTCAGCCTGTGGAAAAAATATTCCAACAGATTTCACATATACATATACATATATACACACACACACACACACACACACACACACACACATACATATATGTATATACACATATACATTTACAGATACACATACATACATACACATATACATATACACATAAATATACACATACAAATACACATAAATATACACATACATATACATACACATACATATACACATACATATACACATACATATACATATACATACATATACACACACACACACACACACACACACACACACACACACACACACACACACACATATATATATATATATATATATATATATATATATATATATATATATATATATATCACATTTACAGATACATATACATATACATATACATTCACAGAGACATGCTACTCACCCCAGTTTCTCCAGTTTACAGCATGATTTCTTCAGTAGCTTAGAGACTGTCCTCACTCCTGAATCTCCTAGGTGATTGTAGCTCAGATCCAGCTCAATCAAGTGTGAGGGGTTTGATCCCAGAGCTGAGACAAGAGAGGAACAGCCCTCCTCTCCAATTACACAGCCTGCCAGCCTACAGAGACAATCAGACGGTAGTTCAGTCTCTGTGTTGGACTTTCTGTGAGGTGTGATAATTGTTGAGGTCACAGAGCAGAGATTATGAAGGAGGGCAGGTGGTTGGACGGATCAACCGGAAAGGCTTAAGTACTCAATTTGTACAAGTTACATTGTGTAAGTGGCTGGCACAATTTAGAATTTCAACAGAGCACTTCTTCCGAGCAAATTCTTCCAAGTATTGTGTTAAGAACGTAAAAAATGGTCATTGACTGTATGCTGTCTGACAGTTATATTTAGTTTGTGTGTTTTGTTTTCTTTTGTTTTTAACAGCATTGGTTATGTCATCGTTTCTGTCCAGTTGCTATGCTGCACTCAAGAAAATTTTACGACAGCATCCTATAATTCTGATGTAGGCACTATTTCCAGTTTGGATGACTTCCACCTCCACAGGTCCCACTATAAAATGTAACTGGATGAGAAATTTCATAAGTTTTAGCAATGCACAACTGATTTAACTAGACCTTGCAGCTTGTCTGTTTTACCCTCTCTCTCTATGTGTTCCAAAAAGTCAAAGACCTCTCTCCAGAGCCACCAGTAAACCTGTCACTTCTCTAAGACATCTTCACCACATCCCACCATGTTTGTCACCCTTTCATCAATCCTACAACTCCTAAGGAGGCAAACCAGCTCACTGGGACTGAGAGAAGACCATACCAGGTTACGCTCATCTCACCTTACCACTGTGCAGCAACGACCCTATTGTTCTCACTACCTATTCTGCCAATCTCACATTGCACAACCAGTTGGGGGGCTGAACAGTTCAGACACTGCTAAAATCAGGGAGTTCCATCACACGGTACACCTAATTACTCCCACCCCTGGCTCACTACGGCACACATCCACCCACCACCCAAGACATCTTGGGCACCGATTAAAGTCAATCTACCTGTGCAGCTAGTCTTTGGTTAAGATTATCCCTGGTTCAAACCCCAGTGAGCCAAACACAATCTGGCGTGTTAGCGTCCGCTTCCACTCGCCATCCATGGAGACAAACATCCAGAACGTCTACCAACGGTGCATTGTGTGTCAGAGGACCACCCGACAACAGCCATCTGGTGCCACTCATCCTCACTGAAATTCTCTTCAAACGGATCAGCCTGGACCTTATGGGTGCTCCCCTCTAGACTGCCCAGAAGCAAGCTGGGCTCATAGAAGTGTTGCCTGGGCAGACTGAAACTCAATACGTGGGCTTCAGGGACAGATGAAACCCCAGGAAAAGATGGTGGGGACAATGCAAAATTACCCAAGACCCCTCATAAAAAAACTCAATGACTCTCAAAAAAAATCTCGATGGTTATTCAGCTTTGTTCACACTTCAGGAAATTCCAAGTGCCTGATCATCTGAAACCTTGTATGATTTCCCATTGATATCAAGCACCCGTGTGAATTTTGAATTCTGCTAAAAACAGATCTTCAGTTAATAGGGATTCTGATTCCGGTCCTCATCAACCTCAGACACTGCTAAAGCAAACCAAATTTAATCAGAGATAGAGAGCCTTCTATAGTATTATGCTGGATTCTGCTAGTATGCAGGGTAAAATTCAGGGCAAGTTTGGATTCCCACTGATTTTTTTTTTATTGCTAATCGCAAATAGCGGCATTTCCCCAACAGTGTAAATTCCTTAAATGCGAAAATCTGAGTCTTCTTACGTGCATGTACATGTATCCACATAAACATTACCCACCTCAGTTTCTGCAGTTTACAGTTAGGGCTCATTAACCCAGCACAGATCAGCTTCACCCCTGAATCTCTAAGATCATTGTAGCTGAGATCCAGCTCTCTAAGGGGTGACTTTGGTGACTGAAGAGCTGACACCACAGTTTCATGGAAGTAAGGGGACAGGAAACATTTAGACAATCTGTTGGAAAGAATGATGAAGTTTTCAAAAGTTTATACACCACATTATAGAGTTCTTTACAACACCAAAATTTACTAACAGAGGGTTCTCCAAACCAGTTTTATGGGTTTTTTTCCTATTACATGAGTAAGTTTTATAACGCTTTCATGAAACATTGATGATGAGATTTCAAACAGCAAATTGGAAGCTTTTGCAGGGAGGGATAAAAAGTTACCAAAAAAATCAGAGCTTCCCTCAAATCAGAATTTGCTAACACATTTGGATACATTTGTATATCGCAGCCTGACTGAGGATCAGTGCATCAACATGTTAATTCAAGACAGGGCTAAACAAATACACAGAGAGTTTCTAAAACATAAGGGAAATTAAAGAGCAAATATGAATATAAAGTACAATATAAAAATCATAATATAGGACTACAAACTATAATATAGAGTACAAACTACTTCTTAATCAGCATAGGGTCATTCAGACTCACATGGTAAACTACGGCTTGCAACTATTGTAAATATCATGACCTGCATGAAATGGGAACACCCCTCAGCAGTGTTTCACTGTCAGGACATGGGTTTGTTTGGATATGCGTCAATAACATTCCTTGTAAACACCCATACCATAGCCTATAGGACAGCCATCACAATAGTGATATCAAAGGAAGTACCATCCCATTACTGACCTCGCCCTCCTGCAGATCTTCAGCACCGGGAGCAGCCTCTGCTGCCCCGTTTCTGATGCTTTGTACATCTTCAGGTCAAACTCATCCAGCACCTCCTCTGACATCAGTAACATATAGGCAAGAGCTGAACACTGGTCTGGCTCCAGCTTTTTTCCTGAGAGAGTTCCTGATTTGAAGGCAGACTGGATTTCCTCCACCAAATAGTTGTCCTTTAGCTCTTTCAGACAGTGGAACAGATTGATGATCCTCTCTGGTGATGATTCCTTCCTGATCTTCCTCTTTATATAATCAGTTGTCACTGCAGGTCTGTAGCTTCTCATTTCTGGACTAGTTTCTGTCATAAAGTCTTGGAGAAGATTTTGGTTCTGTTCCAGTGAAAGTCCGAGAAGGAAGCGAAGGAAAAGGTCGAGATGTCCATTCTTACTCTGTAGGGCTTTGTCCACTGCATTCTGGTGCAGTTTAAACAGTTTCAATCTGTCTAGATCCACTTTGTGTTTTTCTGTGCTGAAAACATTTGAAGTCTTGTTTGCCAAGGAAACATGTGCGTGCACTGCAGCAAGATGCTCTTGAATGCTCAGATGAACAAAGCAGAAAACCTTGTCCCTGTACAATCCAAACTCCTTTCTGAAGATCTCTGTACAAAGTGAAGAGTACTGTGAAGCTTCATGAATGTCAATGCCACAATCTCTGAGGTCCTCTTCATAAAATATTAAATTTCCCTTCTCCAGTTGTTGGAAAGCAAGTTTTCCAAGTTTCAGAATCATCTCTTTGTCTGATTTAGACAACCTCTTAGGGTCTTCTACTGTGGCTCCATGGTACTTCTTATTCTTCAAACTGATCTGAGTGAGCAGAAAGTGTGTGTACATCTCAGTCAGAGTTCTGGGTATTTCAGCAGTGCCTGCATAACTCATCATATTCTCAAGAACAGTGGCTGAAAGCCAACAGAAGACTGGTATGTGGCACATGATGTGGAGGCTCCTTGATGACTTGATGTGTGTGATGATTCTGTCAGCCAGGTTCTGATCACTGATTCTCTTCCTGAAGTACTGCTCCTTCTGAGGGTCACTGAACCCACGCATCTCTGTTACTCGGTGAACACACTCAGGAGGGATCTGATTGGCTGCCACTGGTCGGGAGGTTATCCAGAGGAGGGCAGAGGGAAGCAGATCCCCCTTGATGAGGTTGGTCAGCAGCACATCCACTGAGGTCGATTTTGTCACATCACAGCAAATCTCTGTGTTCTGGAAATCTAGAGGAAATCGACACTCATCCAGACCATCAAAAATTAAGAGCAATTTGGCTCTTTCATCTTCAATGTTTTTAATCTCTTTCAGTTCTGGAGCATAGTAATGAAGAAGTTGAATAAGACTGTACTTTTCTGTCCTTAGATTGAGATCTCTGAAAGGTAGAGGGACAATGACCATAATATCTTGATTGGCTTTTCCTTCAGCCCAGTCAAGAATGAACTTCTGCACAGAGACAGTCTTTCCAATTCCAGCTATTCCCTTCGTCAGCACTGTTCTGATTTCTTTGCTTTGTCCAGGCAGCGTTTTGAAAATGTTATTATATTCGATTGGATTCTCTTGAGTTTCTTGTCTCTTCGTGGTCCTCTCAATTTGTCTGACTTCATGTTCATCATTGACTTCACCACTTCCACTCTCTATGATGTAGTTCTCTGTGTAGATCTCATTCAAAAAGCTCTGTTTCCCTTGTTCTGGCAGTCCCTCTGAGACTAGCTGAATTTTTTTCATCAGGTTTCCTTTATTAACTTCACTGATTTTTATTATTGGAAAAGCTGGATAAAAAAAGAATTAAGTCACTTAAGCCACTTAAAGGACTACGCACAATATTTGTTATGAATCAATTTGCACTTTCTGAACTACATATCTGTCATCTTACCTCTAAAAATACATAAATACATAAAATAAAAGTGATCAAATGTGTACAAATATCTGTAATTTCTCAGTCATAGGTAATATTCTAGTCATTTCGTTTATAGCAATCATACCAATATCCAGATAGTTCAATGTGAGCCGTAGAGCTCCCTGTTCTCCAAAGCTCTCCAGCATCTTCTTAACAACACCAGTGATATCTAGATCCTCCTGCTGGCTTCCTAGGCACTCTGGATAGTTCTCTCTCAGTTCCTCCTTATACCTATTGAAGATGTCTGTCTTCATGCTCCCCAAGATGAGCTTCAGAAGGCTTGGTGTGTCTGGAACATTAGAAATCTTTAACAGAGAAAGAGAGGTTATTGAACCATATTATACCCCTCCAGTAAGAATAGAATAACCATATAGAGTGAACACTCACCTTTCCATAGAATTTACTGTGGCCTTTGTGCTCCTGCGCTGCACAAACTTTACAGATGTGTGTCTGGTCAGTCTTGCAGAACACCTCCAGAGGTCTGTGGTGTTGCTGACAGAATCTCTTCTCTAGGTCTCCAGTCAACTCCACCAGTGTGTGTCCCTGCAGTGCTGGTATTGTGTAGTGTTGCTTGACATGGTTCTCACAGAGGGAGGCAGGGCAGGTCAGACAGGACTTCACAGCTCTCTGCTTCAACCCAGTGCAGAAATCACAGGCCACATCTCTACGTCCAGTGTAGCAGTAGTCTGGGTGAACAGGACAGAACTCTTCCTGGTGGACTTGATTTAAAGGTGACTCTGTTCTCCCCTCCTCATGTCTGGAGGTAAGCAGCATACTATAGTGGAATTTACATAGTAGATGTTTTGGTTCAGTGTAGTATTGCTGACTCGAAGTTCAGTTCCTGGTATCCCTTAGACCACGTTTTTCTTTTACCCATTTAGGTAAAACTGATGAACATTTCAATTACATTTATTTATATGAAATAAATTGCTTTTGTGCACATAGTCGAGAGGGACACACTAATTTAAAAACACTAATTCAGCAGTTACATTAAACATTTATTACTTCTGTAAAACAAAAGAAACTCAAACACTTTTAGTTCTCTCAACCAGGAACTATCTAGAACTATCTGAATTATTGTCAAAGTGTTTAGTTTAGTTCTTAGCTCACATATGGATGAGAAAATCTCTATGGAACTCTATAATGTTTTTACAAAATTATGAGGGTTTTTTTCTGAAAGGTAAGAAAGTCCTCTTTCTGGCCAAAATGTTTTACAGGATGGCACAGACTTATTTACAGATACAGCTGCTAAAAGCATACCCGCTGCATCATCAGTCTGAGAAAGTATTCACAATGACAATAGACCAGAAAAAACAAATTTTTATCTCTGATGTTTGAGGGTGAAGTGCCAAAACATTATGCCATATAAAAAGTTGTTTGACATTTTTGTGCGATAACACCCCTTAAGAGAGAATGCTTAATGTAACAGCCATATTCTCATGTTTTCTGTAGTGGCCAGTAAATGCTGTTGATTCATATTTTTTCTTGAAACTTGTGAACATTTAACACCACCTCATGTTACAACGGATCAAGAATTTTGGGGAAAGTTATACCATTTCACTTCCCTTATTTTTGCCTCAAGATGTACAATGTGAATGTTTTCAACCACTTAAAAATTACATTTATTTTTTCAAACAATGATGACTGTCTATTTATGTCACAATACATTTTGGAGATACATGCACATGTGTACACTCATTTATATGAAATTACATCTAAGACTGGTTTGTGCAGATTAAAATATTTTAAACAACATATAATATTTTAGTAGGATATCTGTCATGCCTCCATGTCCCCTAGCAGTAATTCAGCTATTGGTGCACATTTTTGCCAGTTTATTAACTACCATCTGATTGAATTATGTGTTGCACTGGTTTTCTGTTTGCCTTCCCTTTGTTCTTTAACGTATAAATACCCCGGTTTGCCCCTTGTTCAGCTGCAAAGTCTTTCGCTTGTTGTACGAGACAAAGCGCTTGTTTTCTGTGTAACTTCTTTGCCTTATTCTAGCTCTTGGCGATTTCCGTTTAGTCTGTTTAAAGTCATTGCACAGTTATTTCCCTTCGTTACTTCGCTAGTTCAAGAAATCCTCTGGTAATAAAGGCCTGTTCTGCACATCCGTCCAGATTTTGCATCTTCACACGACAGCATTTCACCAAAAACTACTTTCATAAACTGCAACCTAATGCTGTATTTGGAATGAAAACATGACAGTTTTATATACTCTTTCAGGCCAAAGTAGACAAAGCAAACTGAGCATTATGGAATCCACACAGTTCAGACCTTTCGCCTCCTCCACGAGGCTCTGGGCTGAAGTTGGGTGGAATAGGCATCGACCAATCACTCTTCATAGACACACAGGATGGTACTGAAGACTCTGGTCTTTCCTTCTTATGTCTGAGAATAAAACACAGTGACAAATTTTTCATACTTCAGTCAGATTACATCACAAACACACAGACATGCAGACAGTGAGATATGAACTGGGATGTAGGCATCATTACATTCAACATGTCTAAAAGTAAAGCAAAAGTAAAAAAAAGCTTGATATGAAATGTGATCACAAACGTTTCCATCAGCTGAATTCATTTAAGTGTTCTGTGGTAATACGCATCTCAAATACGAGACAATAACTTGACATTACAGTTAATTTAAACAAACCATAAAATAAGAGTAATACATGCTTTTAGATCAAACAATATATTTTAGCGGGATTAACGCATTGAATATTACAATTCAGTATAGTGTCACTAACTCAGAATTCACTCTCTGACAAAAAGCAGATAACGTGTTTTTGTGTTACTTGTTTATGGATGTAATTCATTACTGAAAACATTTCAGTGACATTTGTGTTGGTGTAGTACACTGATTTTGTGTCAATATTTCACAACATGTCACAATCCATTTTAGATTTGATATTCAATTATCCAATTTAATCTAAGACTGATCTGTACAGACTGATCTGTACAAACTGAAATATGTTAAATATCTTGTATTTGGAATGGAAACAAGACAGTTTGTCAGGCCCTGTTGCTCTTGTTCCCCCTCTAGTGGTCAGTTTTAGTTAACTTGTCTGTTACTTCCTGGTTTCTTTGTTCAGTCTTGTTAGTTCAATCATTGGTTCCACCCACTTTCAGTTAGTTCAGCCTTGTTAAGACTTGTATAAATAATCCTGGTTTTCCCCTCCTTCTCTGTGTGGGAACTGATGATGTTTGCCTTATGTTATGTCAGTTTCTCTGCCTGCCTGCCTGCCTGAAAACCTGAATCTGCATTCTGTAAGTTCTGTAGTCTTTTGTTATGTTTAATGTAATTAAAACAGAACCTGACCTGCACATGCATCCAGTCTCTTTCACCCAGCGTGACATAGTTTTATATACTCTTTCAGGCCAGAGTAGACAAAGCAAACTGAGCATCATATTATATCAAATCTACACAGTTCAGACCTTCGGTCTCCTCCAAGAGGCTCTGGGCTGAAGTTGGGTGGAATAGGCATCGACCAATCACTCTTCATAGACACACAGGATGGTGCTGAAGACTCTGGTCTTTCCTTCTTATGTCTGAGAATAAAACACAGTGACAAAGATTTCATACTTCAGTCAGATTACATCACAAACACACAGACATGCAGACAGTGAGATATGAACTGGGATGTAGGCATCATTACATTTAACATGTCTAAAAGTAAAGCACTGATATGAAATATGATCACAAACATTTCCATCACTGTTCTGTGGTAATACGCATCTAAAATACGATACAATAATTTGACATTACATTCAATTCACACAAACCTTAAAATAACAATAACATATGCATTTATATCAGTCAGTATATTTTATTCATGCATTGAATATTACAATTCAGTATAGTATTACCAGGCCAAAATTTACTCCCTGACACAAACTGGACAAAATGCTTTTGTGTTACTCATTTATGACTGTAATTCATTTCTGAAAACATTTCAATAACAGGCTGATCTGTGCAAATATGTTGAATATTATAATTATGTTAAGAAATATGTTAAATATCTTGTATCTGGAATGGAAACATGATAGCTTTATAAACTCTTTCAAGCCAAAGTAGCTGCAGTAAAGTGAGCATCATATTATATCAAATCTACACAGCACTCACCCTTTATCTCCTCCAAGAGGCTCTGGGCTGAAGTTGGGTGGAATAGGCATCGACCAATCACTCTTCATAGACAAACAGGATGGTGTTGGAGACTCTGGTATTTCCTTCTTATGTCTAGGTGAAAATACAAAAGTTTCACACTTCATTCATACCGCATCACAAAGGCACATGAAATGTAGCATATGAGATCAAAAACACTCAATCAGTAGTAGCATGAAACATTTATTACGTAAGTATTAAAGTGTTTGGTTTAGCCCTCAGCCTACAAATGGAATTCGAAAGTCACTACTGGGCATAATGGACTAAACACCATTCTGCCCATTAAGCCAGACATCTCAGTTCTGTACATTGCTAAACCACACACCTTATTGGACGCTATTCACCAGTCATTATACAAAGTAATAACTGACTATTACACAAAGCCATGGAGTAAGAAGGTAATGCTTCAGATCTTACAACTGTATCAGGTTCAGTGTTATTTCACTGGTTTTCTCACCTCTCGTTATCTTTACACTCCTGAGGGGAACTCATCTTAGTGACAGAACCCGGTTCTTTGCGCTCTCCTGACGGTTTAATTTCAAAGTCTCCTTACGTTCTCCACATACACTCAATTCGCCTCCCCTTTACAAACAAGCCTAAAGTCATACGTGGACATTTGTAGACCTGAAAGAAAGAAAAATCTTTATGCCCCCTGGAATCGTCATTGCGAGAATTAAACATTTGAATTTTCTCACACAGTACACACATATGACAAAGCAGACACCAAAGCGACAATACGAATCATCATTCCACATAAAAACTGTAAAAGAAGTTATGGGTAGAAGCTATAACTCAGTATTGTGTGAACAGAGAGAAAACAACTTCCTGATCTGCTTACCCGACTTCCTAAACATGTCTCCACAAAAGAGGAGGGATTTGATCTTTAAAGGGTTCACAAATATCCATGAATACGTTGTTTCATTTCGGTGGAGTTTATCTTCCAACTCACAAAATCGTTTCGACGTTTTACGTGTACTGCGCCTCAAACTACTCTTCCATTTTTACAACTCAAGATATCGTCAGCGGTGACGCTGCTGTAGATCCGTGATGCGTGTTACGGCTGCGTCTGATAGTACCAATAACACAAAGACACATTGGACGAAAGCTATTTAAATGTGTTTCGACAGAGACAGTACTTCAGTTAGCCTGATCAGCTTTACCTGTGTTATTTTGGGGGATTTTTTACCAGGGATCTTTCGACCAGGAGGCAAGAAAGCTTGTATCCTGTTACTGAAACGTAGGCTTGTTTTGGTTTCACTTCTGCTCCGCTCACCCGCTCACGCATAACATGAATGTACATTGCATTTCATCAGACAAAGAACAACAATGAAGAGCGTGGAAACCATGTAATTAATACATATAAAATGCAATGTCAGGGTGAGAGAGAGAAACTGAGTATGCTCTGTCTTCGAGGTACAAGGAACATTCCTACTGGGAACATACCCGTTTCATGAATTTGGCAGAACTTTTGAAAACATAAACTGATATTACATCAGATCAAGAACTCGAGAGCGTTAGTGCTCTTTGATTAATCTGAGGAATAGAGATTTATGACTCGTTTTGTTGTACGTGTAACTGACGTGAATAAAACTTTGATAGTTTTTGACAGAATGCCTGTTGATGATATTTATTCTTCAGCTTTATTAACATAGTTCATTAGATCACAGTAATAGATCTTACTGATGCATATAATCTGTAGATTACAACGATTTACTTCACCTGTTCCCTTTTTCAGTTTACATATCAAGTTGTGAAAACTAAATATTGATAATACACCCAGAAGTGCTTTTTACTGATACGCTGTACAGCATGCAGTGTGGTGTGGAGTTAAGCAGGTTTGTTTGAGATGTTCATAAACACCTGTGTAACGACCACAACACTTGATACCGATCTACAAACACAACATAACTAGAGCAGAAAAACAGACACACGACAGAACAAAAACAAGGTTTCTCTGACAGATTAGACATCTGAGACAGAGAGACCTACAGCCATCCTCACTGGCTACATGATTTTGGGGGAAAACAGAATGTAAATATAGCCTATAACACAATTTCATTAAACTCTTCTAGCTAAGAAAATCCATCTAATTGAAAGAAAACATGAATAACTTTAAATGTTAGTTTAAAAGAATTTAAAAGAACAGTTAAAAGAACCAGACAACACTCTCTCCTGTGAACAAACTCTACAATATCAGCTTTCTGCATGTTATCAGTTCACTGGGATGAACTTTTATTCCAAAATGTATATTTGATTCATGACAAGATGGTGTTGATATCAGTATTTATTAATACACAGTTTACACAGTAAAACAGATTCCATAAACTCACCTGAAGATCTGAAGATCATTTTTTACATTAAAAATATCTTGTTTTTTTACCATTTGAACTCCTTCTGGTTTGGACCGGTTAGTTCTTTTTAGAAATCATTAACTTATAATCTTAAATGAACAAAAACAGTTGCAGACTTTAAATTTACACAGTTTCCGACACACAACAGACACACAACACTGCTCATCTCATATCTCTCCCTTTTTTTTATCACACCATAATTAATTATCACGCTGCTGATTTGCTAAAGAAGAAGGCGCGTTAGAGCAAGGAGAGTCCTTTTTTTTTTTATGACACCCTAAATAACATAATTCATGTGCTGGTTATCAAGCTGTTGATTTGCTGAGGAAGGTGTATGGGACCAAGGAGACACCTACAGTGTGCTGGGATATGGACCTCCAGGAGCAACACTGGAAAACCATTTGACTGACGTGTCTCGTTATCCCATTTACAAATACTTAAAATTCCTAAACTCATACGGCCGTCTTTCCAATCCATTTCTGATACATGAACAAACAACTTGGTTCACAGCATTCTGTCCAGATGGCACAATCCCACCAAGCAGTTACAGCAGGGTTTTAATATATCACGCTGGGCATCGTAACCGCTTCATAACCGCAAATTATAATCTTTATTCTGTCTTTCAACTGAGTAGCTTTAAACAATAACACTACACATGGCAGTGTTATCAGCAAGGGATGATTAACAAGCTCACACTGTTTAAAGACTTTGTTTAACGCGCTTCACACAAAGACAGCTCAGAGGAATCCACCGTGAAAGGCACTGCTACACAAACACATATGATAAGACAGCTGTAAAACAATAAAAAAAAAAGGGACTTTGAAATTATGAACTAACTGATTGCTTTTGTGCCCATGTTGTTATTGTTATTTCACAGAGATGATTAACTAAGGATTAATATTTCAAAGAAAGGGCCAGTACTGATTCCCAGTAGAACAGAAGAAGAGGAAGAAGAGGAGAAAAGAATCTACTTTGACAATGAGGGTTTCTGCTGCTTTACTGCTGTTGCTGAGCTGTAGTTTGATTAAGGGACAGAAACTCAGTGGGACTGACATCACTCAGACTCACAACCAAGACAGTGAGAGCAGAGAGAATGAGATTGACGTCGGGAATCAGGAAAATTCACCTTCAGACACAACATCCACCCAACAGACCTCTCAGCCCGACATCCACTCTGTACTGAGAGAGATGAGTGTGATGCTGACGGAGCAGAGAGTGGAGCTGACACACACCAAGACTGAGATGGCTGCTATGGAGACCAGACTCCGAGCCAGTGAGAGTCTAGTGGAGGAACTGAAGAGACAGAATGAAGGTAACAGATCAAATAGTTTGTAAGATATGAATGAACATTTTAATGAGAAACGTCACAACACCTAAACAATGAAAGATGGTGCTTACCCTATGCCACAGAAAAAGTTACGTTTAAAGTCTAGGTGAATCGTAGCATCATTCCATGGATTTGTGCTGTGTGTTGACATATTCTATCCTGTATGGATACTCAGCTCTAGGAACTTCTCTGACTACTATGGAGACCAGACTGAGAGACGGTCAGAAACAAGTGGACGAGTTAAAGAGACATAATGAAGGTACTATATCTGATGGTTTAGAAGCTGTGAATCTACATGTTAATAAGAGACATCTAAAGACATACAAAAGTGAAAGACAGCGCTTACCATGTGCCATAGAAAAAGATGAGTGTAAAGTAGGGATGAACTTTAACATTATTTCATGAAATTTGTGCTGTGTGTTTACATATTCTGCCGCGTGGGGATCTGTGTGATTTCAGCGGACAGAGTGCAGCTGAAACAACAGGCACAGGGACTACGACAGCAGACAGAGGAACTACGAGAACTGAAAAGCTGGTCAAATGTCACAGACAGTGAAGTGGAGAACCTGAAGAGGGAGAACCAAGGTGAAGAGAACTTCTGTTCTGATGCTATTAAACCTGAAATTACAAAATGTGCTTCAGATTACCATGATTATCACATTACTGATGTGCCACTGAAATGGAGAATTTAACTTATATATTGCATTTCTACACTCTTCTGCTTTGGTAATGGTACCTGTACTTAAATGTGCAATAAACTTGATCTCTTCTTTTTGAGGTCACATCAAATGCTTGATTTTATGGACAATATTTTTTTATGTCCAATTGCTATTCTTCCCCATTCACCATCGTTTTTGATTGTCACAGTGAGAAAAGTGGCATTTTCAGCCGCATTGCTGGCGTCAGGTTATGGAAACACTGGACCATTCAACACTGGAATTAATCTGGTTTTTAGAGACGTCATCACCAACATAGGAAACGCTTATAACCCATCCACAGGTAAAAGCCCAAGTCCATCATCAAATTTATTTGACCGAATAGCTAATAAGTAGGGCTGCTCCATTATGGCAATATATATATATATGTTTGTATGTATGTATGTATGTATGTATTTATGTATGTATATATGTGATTGCCAGCCAAGGAGGACTCCACTTCTCCAAGACAGGTACACAAATGCTTGCCTAGCCTTTGCAAAAGCTCACCTGGACAAAGAAGAAAGCTTTTGTTGATCCGTCCCCAGAATTGATGACGAAAAAGCTTTCTTCTTTTCTGTCTTTGAGAAGTGGAGGCTTAATTGTATATATGTGTGTGTTTGTGTGTGTGTATTCATCAGGGTTTCTACTAGGGTTTTTTTCTCATGTAGGCCATTAAGTTTTTAATTTACTGGTTTTTTAACAAATTTTACCAGGCTAAAACTGGTAAGTACCGGCTAACAGAAACCCTGATGTATACAGCATACACATTTAAATAAATAATGCAGCACAATAATCTTTTTTTTTCTTGATTATCTTGTTTTCATAATCATTGGAGGCCAAAATCGTAATTGAAAATAAAATTCGATTAATCACCCAGCCCTACATAATTGTTAAATTGGCCTATTAGGTTTGTGATTGCTTAATTGTTTGTTTGTTTTTGTTCAAACTGAGAATATTAGACTCATATGGAATATTTTGCCACTCCATAGGAGTATTTACAGCACCTGTCAGAGGAGTGTACCAGTTCACATTCTTTATCCATGGAGTAGGCAGCACTTCAACTCGTACAAGAGCAGTATTGCATAAGAATGGGCATCACATTGTTGGTGCACATGCTGATCAGCGTAGTGGCAGGGTGAATTCATCTAATGGAGTCATATTGTTACTGCAGGCAGGTGACGTGGTCTATCTGCACCTTCCAGCTACTAAGTGGATTTATGATTACGCTGGATTTCGCCACACTACCTTCAGTGGCCAAATGCTTTATGCTATGGAATGAAAAAAAAAACTCGTAATGTTAACAAAGGAAATAAATTAGACAAGCTTTTTGTACAAGCTGCTTAGACTATAACCAACGGTATAACGAAATACCTTCTTGTTGGTGACTGGATAATTATATCTACACACCTAAGCCAATCATGTCATTGCCTTAGCCTATCACAAAAATAGCAAGTGACCTACTTTTCTGCTGTTCTCAAAACTGTTTCCCTGAGTAGTGTATGGCGTACTTTATTGCTTACTCTCCATCACCATGTCTAACTAAATGGTTTTATAACAGAATAAATGTTGTTCTTTGATCTCGTATGTTCTTCTTTGTACATATTTTGTGAAAAATGCACAACAAATAAAAAATAAAACTAGTCAAAAAAAAAAACAGGATAATATTATTCAGTTCTCATCTCCAAGTCACTTTGTATACATATAAATGTAACACAATCTTCTGTTAGTCCTCTAACCAGGGAAAAAAATATAAGATCATGCTGCCGCCTCACACAACCGTACATGATGTTTGTGCTGTGTACAATCTACCTTCTAATGGTCAAACAAGAGCTGCATGTGAATATTTTTGTCACAAACACACCAGAGAGCAGGACACACATGTGGTGTAGCAGAGTGTTTAATTGCTGAATCCAAAAGAAGTCACAAGGTAAGAAAACAAACCAGACTAGGGGAGACACAGGAGCAGAGGGGACGGGCAGGAAACACAAACAGAATCAAAGACTGGAGTAAACACATACAAGACAATCTAGTTCAGAAATCACATTGAAGGTGAAGACTTCAGGAGGAGGTGCCAAACAAAGGGGTTTTTAAAGAGCGGGGAGTCAGAGGTTACAAGGTGAGTGCAGGTGAATGGGATGATGAGATAAGAGGCCAGTGATTGGTAGACCGGCGACGCAGGCCTCTGAATGGCTGGAATCGTTGTGGGAGGAGACGAGGTCGTCACTATTTTGTCCAAAATGCATCTTAAAAATGTTAAATGTTGATTACTACAGGTGTTGACTCTATTTGAATTCCGACTCAGAACGAAGTAGCTACTGTACTGATCCTTTAATACAGTGATACAGATCTCAGATACACTCATACAGACAACACTGTATCAAACTCTGTGCTAGTTATCTACAGACAACCTCTGATTTTAACAGACATTTCATTACATTCTCCACAAATTTACAGCAGTTTAGAAGTTCAGCTACAGAGACATGCACAGAATGTTTTCAACCTCTCAGCATAAACATTTAACAATAAATCACCTCCTACAAAATAACATCTGTATGTGTTTCAGAGTCACACAAAGTCATGGCCTGGACGGCTCATTTGAACTGATAACACCGATAATAAGCTCTAATAATTGTTGTAAATCTACAATGCAGAAGGCAGAGTGAGAAAGAATATTTGAAATATGAATTTTCCTTGTCATTGTAGGGGTTATGTTGACAGTGCATGGTCAATATAAAGGCAGAATAGAGTAATATAAGTTCTAGTCTACAAGCATTTCAATTAGCCCATTAATTAACCCCATTCAGCAGATACAACACCATACCGTAATCAGTTCCCATCATGCATGTCTTTGCCTAGTTAAGGAACTTTGAAACTTTGTTTTATCACTTCTTTGGAGCATAACTGCTTACACTGGATTACAAACACAATTACAGCACCTAGATTCCTGGCCCTTTCAATAGGAGACATAATGATTCACTTATGACTTGCCTTTTACTATTAAGGGTTAAGAGTGACATAGTACAATGAAACTTTGTTTGATCACTTCTTTGAAACATGGTTAAACAAGATTATATTAATGCTTCAACTGGATTGCAGTGCCTAGGCTCCTATAATTATAACTATATTTCAAAGTTCAAATTTATTTGGAGCCCAGTATCACTAATTAAAGCCTCACAGGGTTTTACATGCCCACACAAACAAAACAGGACGTTACACGTTTGTTTGGTTTTTTAAACGTGTATTGCATATATTTTACACGTGTGTGTGTGTGTGTGTGTGTGTGTGTGTGTGTGTGTGTGTGTGTGTGTGTGTGTGTGTGAAAATGTATGTACACGAATGTGTGCAGCAGATATTTGGAAAAAATATTTAAAACTGAAATCTGTACAAGAGACCAATTTTCTATATTTCAAACACACACCGGCCACTTTATTAGATGCACCTATATCACAGGTACATCTTGTTTATGTAAAGTGAGAGATGAGGGCCCATCTCTTTCCATGCACTCTTATCGTTAGCCCTCCTCTAGTCCTTCATAAGAGCTCAGTTTCTGACCACAGGACCGCTGCTGACTGGATATTTTTGGTTGGCAGACCACTCTTAACTCAGCTGTGACACTGTGTCATTCATGACAACACTGTCCGCCTCCCAGTTTTATTTCCCTAACATTAGAGAGTGTGGAGATAAATGAATACGCACAATTATCTCAAAGACCTGCACTGACGCTCTGATCTTCTAATCCCTGCGCAGAGGCACTGTTCTTCACTTTTCTGAATTTTACTCACTAGCACGTCCTCAGGAATGACCCCAGAAGTGAATGACTTCATTTCAGTTCACAGGTCACTACGTTTATATTGTGACTAAAGTGCCCTCTTGTGGACAAAGGTAGGAAATACATGTGAACGATTCGTTCAAAACAGAGGTCCAAAATTACACTGTCCTCCGAGTGTACATTCAGTTTAAATGTACAACTCAGACACCATACAGCAAGTAACTACAGCAACATAATCATCAAGAACAGTTTTACAGCTCTAATAATGTGCGTTTCCCTATGATACAGACACGTCCCTCTTCACTAGGGCCTGGGACAAGATCCTTATCTGTTGAACGGAGTGCTAGAAATGAGGTCTATAATTAGCTCTACACTTGACATTATTATTTATGTATTTATTTGTCTGTTTGTCCTATGATCAGCGATTGATGAGAGAGAAACTAACATGATGATATATGTGATTTTTGCAACACAGTGTGAGGCTACACTCAGCAGCTAATCACAGAAATTACTCGCAACAACTGACGAAAGGAGAAGCTCACAGAGAAGTTCTGTATGGGCGCTCCGTCAGCGTTAAAATAATGAATAGAAAACAATTCACTGTTCTACTGTTTTTAACAGTGTTGACAAGCCCCAGTTTAAGCCTTAAGCCGACTCTCTAGTCTTATAGCCCAAAATTAGAAAATTAAACACCAAAGCATATGCCTGACTAGCATTGAAGTCCTTTTAAACACCTAGCTTCTTAAAACTGTAGCTATACTCTTTTCAATGGCAAATGCTTTTTAAATGTCGTTCAGGTCGAATAAGTTTAACGGATATCAATTTTACCCCCAGTGCTAGGCGCTGATTGGGAATGCAAAAATTTTTTGTCGATCGCGAACACGCGTCGACGACATGGTATAGCGACACCGCTCCTCGTCGTTGTTAAATACAGGACAGGAATGTCGGTACCATGAATGCTGCAGTTGAATTTTCGCGTCGCCAACATGAAGGTGAACATGCAGCCGCGGATAATTGAAGCTGAGCGAGTTCAGAAACACGCATGTCTATTTAACGCCTAACATCACACCGGACTGCAGTATTTTGGATCGATGCATCTAGGATTTATAATTCTGTGGGTTTTACTGCTGTGTTAAGGACCAAAGAAGGCCAGTTAGTAGGTTGACGGATATGATATAACCATAACGCTTATTATAAATGGATACACTTTGCAACTGCAAAGCTGAGAACTGACATAAACTTGTTACCATTTGTCTACTAAAAACGCTGTTTAAGACATTAAATTATTATTAATTATTTTATTAATCATGTCAGAAAGTCTGCTCATTTTTCACATTAAACGGGATCTTATTTTTAACCATTTGACCTACTTTTGGTTTGGCTCTTTCCAAATCATATCACTTTTTTTAAACGACACCTTAAATAATGGTCACGCTGCTGATTTCCTGAAGAGGGCGTCTTAGAGCAAGGAGAGACCTTTTCCAAACTCATCCACACGTCTCTCAATGCCATTGTGATACATGAACAAACAACTTGGTTCTAAACATTTCGTCTCATTGCATGTAATGAACACATCAGCATGGGAAGAGAGATTTGGTCTGATTATGAAACAACTGTTTAAAAAAAAAACACCGCGATTTTTAACGTTTAATTTATTAATTTAAATGTACAAAATCACTTACAGGACAAAGGAGGCCAGGTTTTGTCATCAAGGCAACAGAGAGAATTCTGAATTCTTAGCCTCAGTCAAAAACCACTGGAGCTTCTCATCTCCAAATGTATCTCTCCTTAGAGATTCAATCCAGAACCAATTAAATCCAGATGGTACTATAAATGCAATGTACTGTAACTAATATACTCAGAATATATAAGGAAACATAATTTCAGTTAAAAAAAAAAAAGTTTAGTACAATATGTATTTACAATACAATCGTTTTCATGAAAAGAACCTTATCAAATCCGCCTATTACAAATACAGCATCATTCAATGATTCCACTGACTCCAGCCAAAGTGGACACACTAGGAGACACAGTCCAGGTTTAAACGCTATAAAAAACCGTGGGAGATCCCACTGTATCAGTAAAAAAAAAAAAAAAAAAAAAAAGGTAAAAGTGAAGTTTATTGAAGGCACTGATTGCTTTGTTTGTCTGATGTTTTTTTTGTTGTTGTTGTTCAGTTACACCATTATTTACTGTGTTGGAAGTAATGGTGTCCTGTTTTTAATGGTGTCCTGTTTTTAACGGTGTCCTGTTTTTAAAATTCGTCAAGTGGTTCTGCTCTACCTCTTCTATTCATATGGTCTGTATAACACAAAACCACTTAACCAATCAAAGCAAAAGCACATGGAATACACACACACATACGTGTGTGTGTATATATATATATATATATTATATATAGACACACGTGCGTGTGTGTGTGCGTGTGTGTGTATTCCATTTATATATATATCACATGATGAACAGGGTTTAAATGTTTTAAGATGTGAAATTTGTAAACATCGCCAATTTAAAATTCAAATTAGAAAAGTTATAAGGCAAGTTGTTGAGCTTTTTCATGTAAGTTTGACAAAACAACAAGGTCCACAACCACAATTTCTCATAACATTCGTCAAAAAGATGTCTCTGAATGGCAGAGTTTGGCGAACTGTATGCATGTACTCATTTCAGGCACAAACAGTGTCACAATCTTAACAATATTTCATATCTTCTCTCTCTCTCTCTCTCTCTCTCTCTCTCTCTCTCTCTCTCTCTATTATCTGAGTCCAGGTTCTCTTTGGTCATTTGTATGAAGAACAATGATACACATTTGTCTGAGGGCATATGAAAAAAGTGTCATAACTTAAGACTAGGCATTATAGTCTTTCTAGAATATTCTATACTGAAGTATTGCTTGGACATTTTACATTTTTTTGTTTGTTTTTTTTTTCCTACACAATGCAACAAACACTGCTATATTTTTTTTTTCAAACATTATAACAAACCACATTGTTCTCAAAAAATTATAAAAAAAAAAAAAAAGTCGTATAAAAAAATATTCATTTTCTATAAGCTGATTATCGTGTGTGCGATATCGCCTGTCGAGTGCACGAATGAAGGAATCTCACAGGAGGAGCTGAAGAGGAGGAGGAGGCACTGGGATCAGTTCCTCCCCTCTGAGCGGTGAGTGCTGTTCTCCTTTATCCCTCAAACAAAACAAAACAAACAAAACAAAACAAACAAAAAAAAACGGTTTCCTCGATTAAAAAGTTCTCTCTATAGAAAGCTTTAGCTATAAAATTGCTCTTTCACTATTAACTTCTGAAGAACAACAGTGAAGACAAAAAAAAAAAAAAAAAGAAAAATTTGCAAAATTCAAAGAAATTACATACATTTCTCTGTCATATGCAATTACCACTTTGGTGGTTGTATGAGTTCTTGTCTGTCAACTTTAACATGGTTAGATTCTAACCATCAAACATGGTCATTTAAAAAAAAAAAAAGAAAGAAAGAAAGACAGACAGAAAAAAATAGTAGAAATACTCAGTAGAGTATTATACAGTACATAATTTCAATATCTGCTTCGAAAATGTAGCTAAGAGGCTATAACAATTCATGTGAAAAGACTTTAACCCAAGGCAAGGGGTTAAAAACGGGAGTTTACAGTTGGCCAGAAAAGTATTCTGACCAGAAAAGTATTCTGGCGTGACTGATCTTTCTTTTCCAACCACACGCATGGCCTGTGGCCACCACAACACTTCACCTCTCTCCTCCCAATTTCATCTGAATTTCGGAAATTACATTCTCATCTAACGGCATCCCTGACCTACATGTTTTTATTTCTGTTTTGTTTTGTTTTTGTTCCATGTCTTACTGACAAACACCCACAAAGATCTCTACGTCACTTGAAACATCTGGAATAGCTTGGTGGCAGTGAATATGAATGATAAAATGAAATCTAAGCTCCTATGACCTGCGACTGATTCTAAAGGTGGTTGTTTTACAGGTAGAGAAGCACACGGTGGGGTAATTATTTCTACCCCCCAACAATATATGAAACTTAGCCCCCTCACCATGTCTGAAATTTTAACTGTGTGTTCTGTGTACAGGCTGGTACCCGAAACACAGGCCTCTACCGGAAGAAAAGCATGATGTCACATGACTACAACAACAGCACCCCTGGCTTTGTAAAATCCCTAATCTGTCTGAGCCCCGGTGTGATCTGCATATACCTGCTTACACGCAAAACCTCGGACTCAAGATGGGGTGCCACGCAAGGAGCGCCCACGTTTGGATACGCGGATGACCCTTGACCCTATTGAAACCTGATCTTCTTTCTAGACCTGAGTGGTTGTAGGAGCAAGATGGCATGACAGACCAGCCCAGCTTCTCCGGGGGGTGGAGGGTGGGGGGTGGGGCGGGCACTGGTGGGGAAACTGTGTTGTTCTGAGAGGACTGGTGTGGCAAGAGGGGTGCCTCTGAACCCTGGAAGGTAGAGTGGTGATTATCGGTGGGCTGGGCTGGACTGGACTGGACTGGACTGGACTTTCCCATGGGGTATCTGGAGGCCCCAAGGGGGACCCTGGAAGCTCGATTGAAGGTCTCAGAAGCCCCCTTGGACAAAGGGGTGACTGAGTAGCCCTTCTGCAGTGGGTCTCCACTTTTCCTCCACAAACACCTGCCGCAGGAAGTCCCTACACGAGTCGGAGACGCTGTCGGGGAGGTTGGGCTTGGTGGGCTGGGTGGCTATCTTGAAAATGGCGGCCATGGCTTCGTACTCGGCCCACGGGGGCTTCTGGGTAAGCATCTCCACCACGGTGCAGGCCACGCTCCTGATGGGGAAAAGAAACGTGAGCGCTACCTAAGCACAACAAATCCAAAATATTCTACGCTAGATCCTTCTAACATCAGCTTTGCAGGTATAGTGAGAGATAGTAAACTCGTTTGCAATTTTCTGTCAAATAATGACAACTTTGTTGTAACCTTTGCAAGTATGATGAAATTCATTGTAAGCAACACATAGGGTACGAATACCAGCAAAGTTATAATCAAAATGTGTGTTGCAACTTAATTTAGTTTTAGTTAGCTAAATTTAGCGTTGTCCTGATTCCACTTTTAAAATCCACACCGCAATCTGTTTTTCTTTTTTTTTTTTTTCCTTTCCCTTACCAGACATCAGCTTTCCGACCATAGCCTTCTCCATTAATCACTTCCGGACTCATCCAGTAGGGGGTGCCGGTGACGGATTTGATGCCAGTTCCGGACACGCAGATGGTCTGGATGCGTTTGCTGGCGCCGAAGTCTCCCAGCTTCACGTTTCCTGAGGAGTCACGAAGAATGTTTGCGCCTTGAGGGAGAATAAGGAGAGACAAGAGTTACACACACAGGCCAAACAGACACACACACACACACACACACACACACACACAGGCAATTCTGATCCTGACTATCAAATTAGAGGCTTTCTGCTGTCGGGAAGTGAAGTGAGCGGCTGAGGGGTTCAGACACGTTGTCTTCCCACACCTCCCAGGGCTGAGTATTTTTCCGTCAGCAGGGCCCACGCGCTGCCTAACAGCCTTTTTACATGTGTAGCTGTTTGAGCAGTGACTAATTCCAGCCAGCCACAACCTCTCCACACCCTGGAAGTCTGACCAAACCACTGGAACAGAGGGAAAGAGACAGAGCAAGGAAAAGAAGGAGAGAGAGAGAGAGAGAGAGAGAGAGAAAGTGTAGTGGAGAGAGAGAGAGACAGAGAGAGAGAGAGAGACAGAGAGAGAGAAAGAGAGAGAGAGGAGGGGACAGATGGACACTTTCCTTCTTTTTTTCCTCCAGTGTTGGGTTGATATTTCCAACGGAGGACATAGTATTTGTGGGAATGCAAGGGACTTGATTATCCATATCAATCAGATTAACAGTGTTTTGGGTTTACCTTGGCAAGTTCACCTTATTCCACTGATATCCTATCACAGTGGCAGCAGACTATGTGCAGTGGAAGGAATGTATCCATAGTCCCACTGGATTAGACTGAGGGTTTTTTGGGGGGGGGTTTTTCATCACTGTACGTGTGTGTGTGTGTGTGTGTGTGTGTGTGTGTGGTCATGTCAGAATGTTCAGTTCCATTCACCTCCCTAAGGGGAAACTTAAAAGAGCCAAGGGAATGTAACCAGTTTAATATCACTCTGTGCCAAACCAAAGTTTGTTCATCTGATGCCTGATATTTTTAGGCGCAAATTTATTTTCATACCTCAGACCAGTTCCATTACGACATGGCTCTGACTTCATGAAACAGAAAACTTCTCGTCAAAAAAAAAAGAAAAGAAAAAAAAACAAAAAAAACAATAACGATATATAAGAGTAGTCACTCAGCTAAAACGGAGACTGGGTTTCAATGACGTTTTTTTTTTTTTTTTTAGACGGGACCCACGTACGGGTTTAAAACTACGGTGGTTAATCTTCAGTGAGACTTACCTTTGATGTCTCTGTGCACGATCATGTTACTGTGCAGGTAGTGGACACCCTGTAGAATCTGCCGGGTGTATCTGCGTGTCACCTTCTCTGTTAAAGCACCGTAGGCCTTCAGCTGGTCCTTAACAGAGCCCTGCACACGACAAGAGCACAAACACACATTATACGCGCACGCACACAGCAAACGATCTAGTCATTACGGCTTTGGTTATCTCAGTGTTCAATATTATGCAATGATACTGCGCGATTGTTTTGGTTCCTGGCGTCGATATGTTATGACACATTCTGAATGTGTCAGTTTACTTTGTACCCAGATAAAAACATTTAATCAGTGTGTGTGTAGTGTATAGAGAGGGAGAAGTGAAAGAGAGAGCGCGAGAGAGAGAGAGAAAGAGAGAGAGGGAGGGAGGGAGAGAGAGAGAGAGAGAGAGAAAGACAGATAAAGAGAAAGAGAGAAAGAAAGAGGGGGATAGAGAGAGAGAGAGAGAGAGAGAGAGAAAAAGAAGGGGAGAGAGAGAGAGAAAGAGAGGGAGGGGGAGAGAGAGAGAGAGAAAGAGAAAGAGAGGGAGGGAGGGAGAGAGAGAGAGAGAAAGTGAGAAAGAAAGAGGGAGAGAGAGAGAGAGAGAGAAAGTGTATTCTTCTGTTGACATATGGACCTGTTTTGTCAATTGCCTCCTTGTAATTGTTTTGTTGTGATTTTTTCCTGACATGTTACAAGACTCATATTTTCCACTTGTTTTTGTTGAAAATTTGTGCTCTGTTCTGTGTTTCTGCACAAGAGGGAAAATTGCTTTACATTCTGACAAAGACCAATGGCAAGTCATCATAGAGTTAACAATAGTAGATGTTGCTTTGTCCCACCTCCTCTGGGAAAGAGTGAAATCAGTATCAACAACACGACACATCATTCAGAAAGCACCGCTCTAGCAAAACACTGCTCCTTTCTTTTACCTTTTTTTGGCAGTCGAAGGGGGAAAAGTAACAGTTCACGGTACGACATCGCAACCTTGTAAACTGGCACAGTAAACAAAGGTTACTTTTGAGTGCTTTTAATGTTGTTACAGAAAAGAAATTTGTGTTGAAAATAAAGTTTGGTGAGGTAAGGGTTATCAAGAGCCCACCTCAACGAAGGTGAACTTCCCCTAAAGTTCAGGGTGAATGAAGTGTGTAATTAACGCATGTTCGAACAGGTCAAAAGTTGTCCTGAGCTAGGAAACAAACCATGTTTTTCGCATACAGATCTGTTTTTGCCAATAACCGTCTGTCTTGCCGTTTGTTTTTCCACCGGAGGTATAGGAGCCTGGATATGTTTATGTTTATAGAAGTGGAAGTATTTGTAAGGACGTTGAACATTTTCTGCTTTCCAAAAACACAATGGTGGAGGCCTCGCTTCCTACATGTTTGTGTTGTTCTCCGACAGCCGTGCTCTAAAAACGCTCACACATCGCGTTTCCCGAGTTTTCCTGTTTTTAGCATGCTGCATGGAAACACTGCTTCCTCAAGGACTCTGTCCAGTAACACCTGTGACGCAGGCGACGGTCGGCAAAACCACCGCTCCTTCCCAGCACACTTGAGTTTTGTTTTTGTTTTTTTTTAATTCTCTCCGAGCGCTTCGTCATTTTCGCCCGTTTTCACCGCTTTCTTTCCCTCTCTCGGCTCTGGGCTGATCCCTCTGTCCCGTACCTCTAGTCTGCTGCCTTCTTTCCACACAAGATTTAACCCTCTTCTCCTCTCTTCTCTTCTCCTCTCTTCTCTTCTCCTCTCCTCTCTTCTCCTCTCTTCTCTTCTCCTCTCCTCTCTTCTCTTCTCTTCTCGCCTCTCTTCTCTTCTCGCCTCTCTTCTCCTCTCTTCTCTTCTCTTCTCCTCTCTTCTCTTCTCCTCTCTTCTCTTCTCTTCTCCTCTCCTCTCTTCTCTTCTTTTCTCTTCTCCTCTCCTCTCCTTTCCTCTCTTCTCCTCTCTTCTCTTCTCCTCTCCTCTCTTCTCCTCTCCTCTCCTCTCTTCTCCTCTCCTCTCCTCTCCTCTCCTCTCCTCTCCTCTCTTCTCTTCTCTTCTCTTCTCTTCTCTTCTCTTCTCTTCTCTTCTCTCCTCTCCTCTCCTTTCCTCTCTTCTCCTCTCTTCTCTTCTCTTCTCCTCTCTTCTACCACAAATGCTTCTCTTTTTCTCTTCTGTTCTCGTTTTCATTTGTATGTCTCATGTCCCTTTTCTTCTCTTCTCTTCTCCTCTCTTCTCTCCATTTGCACTGAGGATGTAATCACAGCTGAGCCCGCGTCTGAGGCGGATGCTGAACACGGATTTGGCCTGAGCTTTCACCAGTCCTGCTTCACGCTGCCAGAGACCTTGGTCAAATATAAACATTCGCCTTTTCCAGACAATATGTAACTAAGACACTTAACTCGGCCTCCAAAACAGGTTGCGGTGTATATGAAAAACAGAAAAAGAGACGGGCACAAACTGGGGCCTCTCGCTTGTTAAAACGCTCATTAAGAAAAAAAAATGAACTCATATATTCAGCGGCTGTGCTGACGTTTGTGCTTGTGGACGTGTTTGTGGAAGACCGGTGACATTTTGGCATTGTTTGCTCTTGCTGAAGTGTGCACATTAAGAACTGATGGTTGTTTGCTGCAGAATGAAAAACTTGTATCTATGCAGACTGAAGTTTTAGCGTTTGGAGCACAACAAGGAAAGGGGAAAAAAAAAACAAAAAAACGCCTTAACCCAAAAGACTTGGAATGGAGTGGAAAATTTCAGGAAGTGGCACATGAAGACATGAATGACAGCTGGACTGGAAATGCTGAACATTTTGGATACAAATATCAGATACGTTTGGGTCACTAAGGCGGGTCTCGGAATGGAATTAGTGAACCCAAATGAAAGCAGACCATCATCTGGAAAAACAGTGCATATGACAGCAACAGCACACACATATACACACACATGCATGCCCACATGCATGCACGCCCAGTGTAGAAACCCACCCCTGGCATGTACTCCACAAATATGGAGAGTTTCCTTTGCTCTGGGTCCCGTAGACAGCCGTAGTACTGAACGATCCTCTCATGACGAAGATTCTTCAGTAACTGTATCTCACACTCCAATGCATTCACCTCCTACAGAGACAAGGACACAGAGAGAGAGGGAGAGAGAGAGAGAGAGGGAGGGAGGGAGAGAGAGAGAGAGAGAGAGAGAGGGAGAGGTAGAGAGGGAGAGGTAGAGGTAGAGAGGGAGGGAGGGAGAGAGAGAGAGAGAGGGAGAGGTAGAGAGAGAGAGAGAGAGAGAGAGGGAGAGAGGGAGGGAGAGAGAGAGAGAGAGAGAGAGAGAAAGAGGGGATGGATGAAAGAGAATTTGGGAGTTGACTTTAGATATGAAGAATTATCTGAGTGCACATCTTCTGTGTCTTCAGTAAAACCTGTGTGATAAGCACACAGTGAAAACACACAAAGCATTACTCTATCTTATAGTTTCAGGCAGTCCATATAATACATTCATTTACAGATTATAACAACATTTTCTAATTACTAACACATTAGAATGGCTTCCTTCACAGTTTGCTCTCATTTTCTTTAATGTTATGACTTGTTTATGTCTGTTATCTTTTGGATTAATTGTCTGTTTTCGGCTTAAAAGAATGAGGTCCTTACTTTGCTGGTCTCCTGACAGTCGGGGTCAAAAGGCACCTGTTTGACGGCGAGTTCCCTGCCCGTGTCGGCATCGTAGCAGAGGTAGACCTCTCCAAAGGCTCCACGGCCCAGAAGCTTCCCCTGCCTCCAGTTTACTGGGGCCCGCGCGGCTATAGAGAAACCGCAGATCTGTCATTAACACATTCCTCAAACTGCGACCGGACTCCAGTCAGCAGAAAACACCCCCCCCCCCCCCCCAAAAGCCTAACACACACACACACACACACACACAGCGAACACTCACGTGTATACACACACACACACACACACACACAGAACACACACGCGCATCGAACACTCATGTGCATACACACACACACATACACACACACAGAACACACACGCGCATCGAACACTCACGTGCACACACACACACACACACACACACACACAGAACACACACACGCATCAAACACTCACATGCATACACACACATACACACACAGGACACACAACACACACATGCATCGAACACTCACGTGCATACACACATACACACTCACACACATGCACAGTCACACACGCACACTCACACCCACAGACACTGAGACTACTCACAGTACGGCCTCAAACTAGATTTTAAACATGCGCAGTTTACACTTTTAAGACTGTTGACAACTGAATGTTACAATGTCCTCAACCAATGAACTCTCTGGTTCTGGTATGTGTCTGTGGTTTGCACAGTCCTGAATATTAGCACATTGAAAATCATGACTGTTATCACATGACTAAGCCCATATAAATGTATGTGGGTTGCTTAATAACATATTTTGGCTTTAAACCACAGATGACTGTATTCCATTCAGAAACATACCTGAATGCCTCAAATACTCTAAGACTTTCTGTGGGACGGTCCAGGTTATGATTGCAGATTGTTTGTGGGTGAGTTTAGGAGAGACCACAGTCTGATTAAAAACTGATTCAGCGGGACACCTTCGGCTAACGGTAAGAACACATTTAGAAAAAAAATAAAATTACCCCTGATTCAAACTCATTCCTGTTAATCAGATCTCTGTTAAAATGAGACTTTTGAATATTTGAATATTCTCTTTGCAAGAAATGCAACCCTGTTCCCTTTCTATCTTGCTCTGTTAAGAGCATAAATGACAGTTTTGATGAAGTCTGTGAGACATCTGTGTAATATCTGTTTGATATACATCCCCTGCACACGCTCAGTCCTGTCAGTCAGTAGCATCAGTGGAAGAGCTGAGGGAGAAATGGGACCCGTGTACAGTGTTGGGAAAGAGCGTAAGGACTCAGATATTTATTTGACGGGTCTAGTCTGACATTTACCACTTAACACAGATTAATTAGCGACGGCTGTTACCATGAGGCTGTTTGATTTAGAACAGAAAGCACTTCGTGGGCTTGTCTGTGAGTGTAAGCGTCTCCGGGAAAAAGCTGTCCAGTCATGCCGGTTACTATGGGATTGTAAATGAAACAGTTTTCTTGGCTGGGAGTCTGTGTGTGTGTGTGTATGTGTGTGTGTATGTGTATGTGTGTGTGTGAATGCAAAAAACGCAGACAGACAGTAGACTGGGGAGATTGTGTCTATAACTCAAATCTCTCCCACATTCTTCAGATTGATGGAGCTAAGTGTAAGAGTCTGTTTTGAGTGCGTATGTGGTTTAGACACACACACACACACACACACAGACACACACACACACACACACACACAGACATACAGAGACATAGATATACACACACACACACACACAAACATAGACAGACGTATAGACACACACACAGATGTACAGACACACACATCACAAACACACGCGCGCGCACGCACACACACACACACACACACACACATCATCTGCTCTGTCCACTAGGGTACAGTACAGTTGGTTGTTCACTTATGGTGCTGTGTAGACATTTGGCCAAATGAGGTTGGACTACACACTAACTGGCAGTGTGTCCAAACTATTACACATTTTTGAGTCTGTAAAAACACATAAATTGCACTCATGCAATAAAATTTGATGAGAGATTAAAATTTGTCCCATGTACATTCATATGCAGTCCACCGGTTCATGGTGGGGTTAACACTAGTTGTGTGTGTGTGTGTGTGTGTGTGTGTGTGTGTCTGTCTGTCTGCATGACTGTGTGTATGTGTGTGTGCGCACGCACACGCACGTCTGTATGAGTATGTGTGCCTGTGTGTGTGTGCCTGTGTGTGTGTGTGTGTGTGTGTACTCACACTTGGGTGTGTTGAGCGGTGAGCTCTTCTCGGACCAGCCCAGTGTGTGCAGGTCTGATCCGTACTGCATGGTGCTGTCTCCGTTATAGCTGCGGGTGCGACTGGACGGAACCAACTGGAATAGGTTCTCCTGTGGCATAAAACTGCGTGGGAACGTCCTACGGCCTGCGCACACACACACACACACACACACACACACACACACACACACACACAGAGAGAGACTGTAGTAAACACATGCTTGAGGGGGGGACTGTCTACCTTCCACCAATAACTGTCTAAAACAGAACAGAAAAACGAATCTGTCTAAACAATAGAATAGTATTCCCTTATCACTCTCTCTCTCTCTGTTAAGTTTCCCCTCTCTGGATTTCTCCAGTCAGGAAACAGCCTGCAGTCCAATGTTTTCATAAAGTCAACATGCCCCTCACTAGGGACACACAACCCACATACACACACACACACTCACACACACATAAACAAACACCTCCAAAGCTCTCCCTCTCTCTCTCTCACACACACACACAGAAACGCGCACACACTCTCTCGCACACACACACACACACACACACACGCACACGCACACACACTCTCTCGCACACACATTCACTCACTCGCGCACACACACACACACATACACACACACACACACACACACACACACACACACACACACACACAGTGGAGTCCGCTCAGGGACGCACAAATCAGTGATATCCCAGATGGAGGTGAGGGAGGTGGATTTCAGGGACAGGGTGGAGGTGAGGGTAGCGACCGAGGGTGCCACACTTGCAAACACCTTGGCATATTTGCTCTGCATTATTAAAGCTAACACACACACACACACACACACACACACACACGGACAAAAACTACCGACAGGCTTAACAAACCCAAGGTTCCAGCCCTGCTCACACCCCCATGACTAATCACAGTTGAATAAGACCAGGGGTGGGCCCAGAGAATGGCAGCTGCCACACACACACACACACACACACACACACACACACACACAAGCACATGCATGCACACATACACATGCACACGCGCACACGCACGCGCACGCGCACACGCACACGCACACACGCATACACTCGCATGCACACAACACACGCACACACTCACATGCACAAACATGCACACACACACACACGAGCACACACGAGCACACACGCACACGCACACGCACACGCACACAAACAAACACCCGCACCCGCACACACACACACACACACACACACACTGGATGGCAAACTAAGGCTGTCCCATGGCAGAGAGGGAGTGACAGGTTACGTAAGGGCTGATAAAAGACACAATACCACAGCCGCATCTGTGACTCTGGGGGCGGAAAGTGAATCAGCTACGTAACAGAGCTCGTTACTCACTTATTAGCCGACTAATAGCAACCCCTACGGTCACTGTTTACTTCTAGAGTCAAATTTTCTGCTATTCTAGAACTCAGTTATTTTTTCCCCCATTAATACCTGAGCCGTTACAGAACATGCAGTAGGGTGTTTCTCATGTGAGTGTCCTAATAACTGCATTTATTCTGACGAGTGTTGACCGATATTGACACTGTTCTCTCTGGATTGTATGAACACTGCTTAGAGTTCATTTACTCAGGCGACCGTGTCATGCATTGGTAAGTCTAACGGCAAAATCAGCAATGGCAGTTACAGGCTTAAACGCCACTTTAGCTGTTAATTAAGTCATAGGTCCTGACAACAGCAATGAGTAAAGTGCTATCGGTTTTCACCCTGATTCTTCAAATCTGAGTACGATCAATCAAATAAATCTCTCTTAAAATATCTTTACGTATCGTGAGATACAATAAGAACGAATTAAACCAGAGCACACATATAACAGTTCAAACTATAAAAAGTGTGTTAAGCATTGCTACCAAAGCACGGGACAGTCATTTTTTTATCACTAGCAACTTTTAAGGACAATGGGCAACCAGAGGAAGAAAAAAAAAAAAACCTAAAAAAGGAAGCCAATCTGCTCCCATGATAAACTCGTGAGTCAAAATAACGTCATTAGCGTAGAAAAGCATAAGTGTCATTGACCGAGGCAGTGAGATTACGCATGTATTGTTCTCGTAAAGAGTCCGCTTACTTACCATCGCCGTAATCCTTACTGCGGCTGGACAAATGGAACTGCCGTGGAAACGTCCCGTGCTTCCCGTGACGACCTGCAGGGGGCGCAGTGAGACAGAGCCACGGTTACTGGCATAGAAGTCTACAGGGGCCATTCACATCATTCACTCCATCACAGACCGAACCGCTCGCACGCGTCAATTAAAGAAACTGTATCTTAAATCAATATCTGCTCTATTATAGTATCACATTCATGCACACGCATGGACATTTGCACCATGTTCAGCAGCACTAGGTTTAACGCATACTGTTGCACAGACGTGTTACAAGTATACCACACCGAGGTGTGTGTGTGAGTGTGTGAGTGTGTGTGTGTGTGTGTTTGTGAGTATGTGTATGCGTGTGTGTAACAGTGAGCAGAGGTGGAACAAACGCGGTTTTGGGTAAAGAGAAGGCCAGCTATAAGATGAGGGCCGCTCTGCCAGGACATATGTAATTGAAAGCAGCGGTTGGAGCCGATGACTGCCTCTCCCTCGCACTGTTACCATCACCGTCTCCCAGGGAAACCGAAAAACTCGTTTTCTCTGTTTAGCGACGGAGGAGGGAGAGGAAAAATCTACTCACGGCGCAGAGAACAAATCACAGAGCTTTCTCTGTGGACTCTCCTTGCCGTCCACCATCAGTGACTCTCAGTGTGTGTGTGTGTGTGTGCGCATGTGTCTTCCCTCTGTTACTGGAGATTACTATCTCATTATCAGCCAAGTCTGCTTCATTTGATCGTCATTCAAGAAGAAAAACCGGAGAGAGAGAGAGAGAGAGAGAGGGAGAGAGAGATAGAGAGAGAGACAGGAAGAGAGAAAAGGAGAGAGAGAGAAAGAGAGAGAAAGAGAGAGACGGAGAGATTGTAATCAAGAGGTTCTGTGAAGAGAAAAAAAAGCGAGAGAGAAGATGTGCTCTCCTCCGTTACAACGGCGCTCCACACTCTCGGGAGTGGAGCAGAAAAGTATATTGTGATGAGGGGGATAAAAAGAGACGTATTTTTCTCTCACTCTCTGACTCCATATGAGATAAACGCAGTAAAAAAAAAAAAAAAAAAAAAACTCAGAGACACACACACAGAGCACTGAGCTCTGAGTAAACACAACTGCGTTTGTGCTCCATGACTCCTAAACCACACACACACA